>NW_024081663.1:368134-382931 GCF_003009895.1 Hyaena hyaena
TGAGAAACAATGAAATCTGGCCATGTGTAGCAACATGGATGGACCTTGAGGGTGTTATGCTGAGCGAAATAAGTCAGGCAGAGAAGGACAAATATCATATGTTTGCACGTATATGAGGATTAGGAGGAACTTGACGGAGGAACAAGGGGGAGAAGAAGGGCGGAAATGGTGGGGGAAAGGGAGAGAGGCAAACCATGAGAGACTCTTGAATGCTGACAAAAACTGAGGACTGATGGATGTGGGGGGGAGGGGGGGATGAGCATGGAGGAGGGCACTTTGGGGATGAGCACTGAGTGTTATGTAGAAACTAATTTGACAATAAACTATTTGTAAAAAAAAAAAAAAAAAACCTTAAAAATGTGCAAAAAAAAAAAGAAAGTAAGGGGATGGGGAAATATATATCATGCTACTGGAAGTCAAAAGAAAGCTGGAGTATCTATACTTACATCAGACAAAATAGATTTTAAAGTAAAGGCAGTAACAAGGGATGAAGAAGGGCATTATATAATAATTACAGGGTCTATCCATCAAGAAGAGCTAACAGTTATAAATGCCTACGCACCGAATACGGGAGCACCCAAATACATAAAACAATTAATCACAAAAAGAAACAGTCTTATGGATAAGAATGTGCTAATAGCAGGGGACTTTAATCCTCCACGTACAGCAATGGATAGATCAACTAAACAGAAAATCAATAAAGACACAATGGACTTGAATGACACATTGGAACAGATAGATTTGACAGATATATTTAGAACTCTACATCCTGAGGCCATGGAATTCAATTTCTTCTCGTGGGCATGGCACATTCTCCAAAATAGATCACATACTGGGACATAAAGCAGCTCTCAATAAATATAAAAGAATTGAGATCTTGATAGAATGGGCACTTTCAGATCACAATGCTATGAAACTTGAAATCAAAACAGGAAGAAGTCTAAAATACCTCCAAAAACATGCAAGTTAAAGAACAAATGGGCCAATAAGGCAATTGGAGAAGAAATTTCAAAACATATGGAAACAAATGAAAATGAAAATACAACAATCCAATCTCTATGGGTTGTTGCAAAGGCAGTCCTAACAGGAAAGTACATTGCACTCCAGGCCTATTTCAAGAAACTAGAAAAAGCACAAACACAAAATCTAACAGGGCACCTAAAGGAACAAGGAGAGCAACAAGAGCAACTCAAGCCCAGTAGGAGAAGAGAAATAATAAAAATCGGGGCAGAAATAAACAATATAGAATAAAAAAAAAACAAAAAACAAACCAGTTGAACACATCAATGAAACCAAGACTTGACTTTTTGAAAAATAAGCAAATTGACAAACCTCTAGCCTGGCTTCTCAAAAAGAAAAGAGAGACCACCCAAACAGACAAAATCATGAATGAAAATGGACTTATTACAACCAACGCCTCAGAAATACAAACAATTATCAGGGAATATTATAAAAAATGATATGCCACAAACTGGACAACTTAGAAGAAATGGACAAATTACTAAACACACACTGTACCAAAACTCACACGGGAAGAGATAGAAAATATGAACAGACCCATAACTAGTGAAGATATTGAATCAGTTATCAAAAATCTCCCAACAAATAAGAGCCCAGAACCAGACGGCCTCCCTGGGGAATTCTATCAGACATTTAAAACTGATTTAATACCCATTTTTCTCAAGCTATATCCAAGAATAGAAATGGAAGGAAAACTTCTGGACTCATTCTACGAAACCAGCAGCACCAAGCAAGACAGAGATCCAGCCAAAAAAGAGAACTACAGGCCAATATCCTTGATGAATACGGATGCGAAAATCCTCAACAAGATACTTGCAAATCGAATTCAACAGCTTATAAAAAGAATTATCCACTATGAGCAAGTGGGATTCATTCCTGGGTTACAGGGCTGGTTCAATATTCGCAAAACGTCACATTAACAAAAGAAAAGATAAACACCATATGATCCTCTCGATAGATGCAAAAAAAGCATTTGACAAAATACAGCATCCCTTCTTAATAAAGACCCTCAAGAAAGTCGGGATAGAAGGAACTTAAACATCATCAAAGCCATCTATGAGAAGCCCTCAGCTAACATCATTCTCAATGGGGAAAAACTGAGAGCTTTCCCCCTGAGAGCAGGAACACGACAGGGATGTCCACTCTCACCACTATTGTTTAACATAGTGCTGGAAGTCCTAGCATCAGCCATCAGACAACAAAAGGAAATAAAAGGCCTCGGAATGGCAAAGAAGAAGTCAAACTTTCACCTTTTGCAGACGACATGATAGTCTACATAGAAAAGTCGACAGACTCCACCAGAGGCCTACTAGAACAGATCCATGAATTCACCAAAGTTGCAGGGTACAAAATCAATGTACAGAAATCGGTTGCATTTTTATACACCAACAATGAAGCAACAGAAAGAGAAATAAAGAAACTGATCCCATTCACAATTGAACAAAAAAACCATAAAGTACCTAGGAATAAACCTAACCAAGGATACAAGAGATCTGTATGATAAAAAGTACAGAAAACTTATGAAAGAAATTGAAGAAGACACAAAGAAATGGGTAAACATCCCATCATCATGGATAGGAAGAATAAATATAGTTAAGATGTCATTACTACCTAAAGCACTCTACACATTCAATGCAATTCCAATCTAAATTGCACCAGCATACTTCCCAAAACTAGAACAAACTATCCAAAAATTTGTATGGAACCACAAAAGACCCCGAATAGCCAAAGTAATACTAAAAAAGAAAACCAAAACGAGAGGTATCACCATCCCAGACTTTAGCCTCTACTACAAAGCTGTCATCATCAAGACAGTATGGTATTGGCACAAAAACAGACACATAGACCAATGGAATAGAATTGAGAACTCAGAATTGGACCCAAAAATATACAGCCAACTAATCTTTGACAAAGCCAGAAAGAGTATCCAATGAAAAGACAGACTCTTTAATAGATGGTTCTGGGAGAACAACATGCAGAAGAATGAAACTAGATCATTTTCTCACACCATACACAAAAATAAACTCAAAATGGATAAAAGACCTGAATGTGAGACAGGAACCCATCAAAACCCTAGAAGGAGAAAGCAGGAAACAACCTCCTTGGCCTCCACTGCAGCAACCTCTTACTTGACACACCCCCAAAGCAAAAGAATCAAGAGTAAAAATAAACTATTGGGACCTCATCAAGATTAAAACCTGCATGGCAAAGGAGACAATCCATAAAACTAATAGACAACCAACAGAATGGGAAAAGACAGTTGCAAGGGACATATCAGATAAAGGGTTAATATCCAAACTCTATAAGGAACTCACCAAACTACACGCCTGAAAAACAAACAACCCAGTGAAGAAATGGGCAGAAGATATGAACAGACACTTCTCCAAAGAGACATCCAGATGGCCAACAGACACATGAAACGATGCTCAGCATCCCTCCTCGTCAGGGAAATACAAGTCAAAACGACACTGAGATACCACCTCACACCAGCCAGAGTGGCTAAAATGAGCAAATCAGAGAACTCTAGATGCTGGCGAGGATGTGGAGAAACGGGCACCCTCCTACACCGTTGGCGGGAATGTAAACTGGTGCAGCCCCTCTGGAAAACAGTGTGGAGGTTCCTCAAAAAATTAACCATAGAACTCCCCTATGACCCAGCAATAGCACTGCTAGGAAGTTATCCAAGGGATACAGGAGTGCTGATGCATAGGAGCACATGTTCATAGCAGCAATCTCGACAATAGCCAAAACATGGAAAGAGCCTAAGTTTCCATCAACGGATGAATGGATCAAGATGTGGTTTATCTATACGATGGAACACTACATGGCAATGAGAAAGAATGAAATCTGGCCATGTGTAGCAACATGGATGGAAATGGAGGGTGTTATGCTGAGTGAAATAAGTCAGGTAGAGAAGGACAGATACCACACATTTGCACGTATAGATTGAACTTAACAGAAGACCATGGGGGAGAAGGGAAAAAATAGTTGGAGAGAGGGAGATGGCAAACCATGAGACACTCTTGAATGCTGAGAACAAACGGAGGGCTCATGGGCTTGGGGCGGGATGGGGGAGATGGGCATGGAGGAGGGCACTTCTGAGGTTGAGCACTGGGTGTTATATGGAAACCAAATTGACAATAAACTATATGTAAAAAAATAAAAATAAAACACCTGATCAACTAAATAAACATTATCGATTATGTGTCAAACACTTTGAGACCTCTATGATCTGTAGAAGAATACATTTTGTTGAGGCATCAGAAAGCTAAAGAATGATTGGGTTATTTTATTTCTCAAAAATAATTGAAGCAGATACTTGTGAAGTCATTGGGAGAGTCCTTACAGGACAATTCTTCGAGATAATGCAATACCAACAATATTTGATCTTACCAGTCATTTGAACAACCCACTTAGTAGACACAGAAAACGAATAAAATAATTGAATAAAGATGACATCAGGACACTGAAACAGAAAAAAATTGATGAGATTTCTGAACAGGAACAAAAACATAAGGAAATAAACAACAGCAATGCTCAGAACCCCAGTGCAAAAGAAGGGGTGAAGAACAGGATGAAGACATTTTACCTTTAACCCTTGAAGAGAAAGAAAATAAAGAATACTTAAAATATTTATTTGAGATTTTGATTCTTATGGGAAAGCAAAACATCCTTCTGGATGGCCATGAAACTAATGGGCTCCCAAAGGGTCTCTTCACACCTGATAACTTTCACGCACTGTTGGAGTGCCGCATAAATTCTGGCGAGGAGGTTCTGAGAAAGCACTTTGAGACAACAGCAGTCAACACCTTGTTCTGCTCGAAAGCACAGCAGAAACAGATGCTGGAGATCTGTGAGAGCTGCATCCGGGAGGAAACCCTCAGGGAAGTGAGAGACTCCCACTTCTTTTCCATCATCACTGACGATGTCGTGGATATAGCAGGGGAAGAGCACTTGCCTGTGTTGATGAGGATTGTTGATGAGTTTCACAACCTGAGAGAGGAATTTGTGGGCTTCTTGCCTCATGAAGCCAATGCAGAAATTTTGGCTGTGAAACTTCACACCACGATAACTGAGAAGTGGGGATTGAACATGGAGAATTGTCATAGCCAGGCTACAGGCTTACCTTGTGTGCAGTGGGTTTTCTTCCAAAATGAAAGTTGTTGTTTCTAGGCTTTTAGAGAAATATCCCCAAGCTGTCTACAGCACCATGCTGACATATACAGGAGCGACTTACCCAATCCTAACACGCTCTCGGCTGAGCTGCATTCTTGGAGAACCAAGTGGAAACACAGAGGGAAAGATATAGAGCTTCTGTCCACCATTTATGAAGCCCTGCATCTACCAGACATCAAGTTTTTTCCTAATGTTTATGCACTGCTGAAAGTCCTGTGTATTCTTCCTGTGATGAAGGTCGAGAATGAACATTATGAAAATGGGCGTAAGTGTCTCAAAGCATACCTGAGGAACACTTTGACAGACCAAAGGTCAAGTAATTTGGCTTTGCTTAAGATAAATTTTGATATAAAACATGATCTGGATTTAATGGTGGACGCCTATATCAAACTCTATACAACTAAGTCAGAGTTTCCTACAGAAAATGGTTCCTCAAAAACCATTGAAAATATCTAGGAGACTTTTAAAGTAGGCTTTTTATTATGTTTGATATTTGGAAAAATCTGTTAAGAAATTTGAAAACATTTTAAGGAAAAGCTGTCAGGTGTATGTAGGCCACTTAATCAGTGACTATCTTAACCTGTGGACCTCTTCATTGAGTACTGTAGCCATTAATAATCTGCCTATTTAAATGGTCCCTGTTTGAACTCTTATGCTTTGGAGACATAACTGTTCTTCCAGGAGATAACATTGAAAGTGCCACATTACATTTCGGTGGGATCTCTGCTAGTGGAACTTTGGAATTGTTGTAGTTAAGTCATTTTAGAAATAACATTTATTATCACTGGATCCAATTGTCGGGTATTGAGTTATCAGTTCTTAGAAGAAATAGAAGCGTGGGGGAAAGGAATACATTTTATAAAATGTTATAGTGAAGTTCATGAATGACCTGGAGTGGTAAATATGTTAAAAATCTGTAATGGACAGTTAAGGGAGTTACCAGACAGCTAGAGAGAGAGAGAATGGAAAACATGTGAGCTTGCCAAGTAAGGATTTCAGCATAGATTTTGTCTATCAAATGAACTTAAAGGAACAAGTTACAATTACAGTTTGAATGGGTAAGCCTGCCATTGTTGGTCCATGTTGGGTTGTTGCTGTTTACATTCCTTTGTTGAGCCTACATCTTCATAAGATTTTCAGCAGGTATTTGTTGAACACCTCTGTTTCATAGTCAAGACAGGATCAGAGGCCATATACTAACAACTGATTTGTCTGATTTCCTCTGTCTTTTCCTATGACTGTATCTACTGGCTGGTCTTGACTTATAAACAAAACCTGGAAAACCTACAAAAATAAGTGTTTTGTGGTTTATCTAGGAACAATACAGAAAATATTACTGTTATTTTTGGTGAAGAAAATCAATTTTGTATAGTTTGTTTCAACCTAAATAAAATGTGTATTTTGTTTTTTAAAAAAAGAATCAGAATACAAAAATTCTGTTATGCGTCTCTCTTACTCTCTTGTTTTGTTTGGTTATATGATTTTCTGAAATAAAAATAGCTTTTAAATTGCACACAAAATAAATGATCAGTGTAGAAAAGACTTTTTAAACCCTATAGAAAATTTTAAGGAAATTAATTAAAATCACCTGGAGTTCTACCACCTTGATCTAACAGCATTGTGTTGGTGACCATCTTTGCCTCTCTTTGCATACAGAAATATTCTCCCTCTTTCTATTTTATTCTTACCTTGAACTAACCTCTAATTCTTCACCCCTGTCCCTGAGGGACTGAGCATCTTTATATCATTGTCTTCATGTTCCTATAACTATATACAGCATATCAATATTTGGGTAGATACTCACACAGAAATGTATTTTTGTCATTGTTTATTTTACTAAAATAGAACCTTATTATGTATACTTGTACTACAGCTTACTAGTCTCCCTGTAGCAATCCCTTCAGACATTTGGTATAGATCTAACTCATTCCACCCAAACCCCACATTGGATGATGGAACACCTTAACACAAAAAAGAGTGGTAAAAATTTTAAAGACAACAACCTCGTGCTACTACCTGGATTCTACCGTTAATCTTCCAGTAGTTAACCTTGATTTTCCATCTAACCGTTATCTCTAACTGTCCATCATTCCATCTTATTTTATTTTTTAAGGTACTTCTAAGTAAGTATTTTACCCAAGTAAGATATTTTGTATCCATATCATTAGCCAGTGTTTAAGATTTTTTGAGGCATAGTTCATACATAATCGAACCCACTACCTTGAGTATATCATTTGATGAGTTTTGACAAAGGGATACACCTGTGTAATCCAAATCCCTTCCCAGTCAGTTCCCAGAGACAAACTGTGTCCTTATTTTTCCCACCATAGATTAGTTTTGCCTACTCTATAGAACGTGTGTGTGTGCGCGTGCGGACACACGTACACACACACACACACACACACACACGGAATTTTACATGTACTCTTGTGTTATGTTTCTTTCACACAGCATGATGTTTTTGAAATTTATCCAGACTGTTACAGTAGTTTGTCCACTCCCTCCTCTAGAGTTTTCCTGAATAGTGCTCCATTTTATGAATATACCACTTTTAATTTGCTCATTCTCTTGTTGACCAACACCTGGGCTGTTTCCAGTTTGGGGCTATTATATAGAAAGCTGCTATGGAACTCATTCTTTTTAATTACCATTACATTTCCAAAAAATTATCCAAGTAGTTCACTTTTTTTGGTTGCTTAGCATTCTTTTTCAAAATCTGTATTTTAATTCCAGTTAGAAAATATACAGTGCTACAAAAGTTTCTAGTGTACAATATAGTAATTCAACAGTTCCTTATATCACCCTGTGCTTATCATGAAAAGTGCCCTCCTTAATTTCCATCACCTTTCAAGTAGTTCTCTTTCAATGGATGTTTCTTTCTCTCTCTCTCTTTTGCTTTTTGCCACTATGAACATTGCTACAATTGACTTAAAAGTCTTTAATCTACCCATGCACTTAATTTTGGCAGCTAGATTCCTGGAAATAGGATTGCTAGGTTGAAGGTATTTCTTTACATTTATTTAACAACTATTGTATAGACTGCTTTGCAGAAAGGCTGCAACTATTTACGTTTCCAACAAAAGTATGCAGGTATTTTTTACCAACTTCTCTGCTGGTAGGATATTACCATGTACAAATGTTTTTCCTCACTGAAAGTGGTATTCTGTTGTAACTTCTTTCATTTCCTGACTGACAGTGTGGTTGAGCATCTTTTTGTATATGTGGTGGCCATTTGGTTATGCTCTGTGAAGCACCTTTTTCTTTATCTTGGGTTTTATGTCTTTTCTTTATATTAACAATTTGAGAAAGTACTCTGTGGATAATTGCCCTTATCTACAGATAATTCCCTTTATAACATGCATTTTAGATATTTGCTCTCAATGTGTCATTTATCTTTTGATTTATTTATACAATATATTGAATTGCATATTTAAAATATTTTCTGTGGTTAATTATATATATATTCTATATACATTCTGAGTTCCCATCCTTTTTCTCCACCCTCCATTGGTTGACAGATTAATTTATCCTACAAGTCATTTGTGCATTTTCCTAAAATTTATTCTAAAAAATTATTCTTAATGATTTATTTTTTTAGATTTAAATCTTTACTTCATTTAGCATTAGATTTATATGTAGTTTGAAGTGGTCCAACTTCCTTTTCTTCCAGATGGATAGCCATTTGTGCTAACATCATTAATTTAATAAACTAACCTCTACTCACCAAATTGAAATACCAAATGTGCTATTTGTTAAATTATATAAATAAAGATCTGTTTATAAAATTCTGCTTTGTTTCATTTACTTATCTGTTTATATCTATGCCAATAAATACCATTTTATTTTTATTATCATACTATGGTGACTTTATAGTATGCCTTAGTAGCTGCTAAGGCAAGTTCCTTGTCCTCTCACTTCACATACCTAAAACCTTTTTTCTTTTTTATCTTCGGTAACTTATTTTTCCATGTGGATTTTAACATAACTTTATTCAACCTTCAAATTCCCAAGTTATTCACATTCTTCCCAAATCCAATAGTATCAAAATTGCAATTGTATTACATATTAATTTTTCATAATTGATGATTATCCTATTAAATATTCTCATTCAAGAATGTGATATATTTTTCTCTTTGTTCAGATATATTTCATAGTTTCTTTAAGGGCCTGAGCAATATTTCTTACTGGATATATTCTTATTTTATAAACTTATCCCGATTATAAAGTAAACATTTCTCTAATATCCAGTTTTAATTGTTTAATGTCAGTATAGGAAAACAATTATGGGTTTTAGTATATTTATCTTGTATGATAATAAATACCTTACCAAGTTCTTTGATTTATTTTAATTTTTTTCTCAAATATCTTGAATTTTATATGTATTCAGTCATATTACCAGTAAGGAAAGAAAAGTAATCTTTACTCCTCCAGTATTTATATGGACTTTTTCATTTTGTTTCATTTCCTTTTTCATTTTGTTTGCCAGATTACTAAAACCATGTTGTGTAATATACGTGATATTGAGGGTCCTTGCCTTTTCTGATTTTAGTGGAGATGACTTTAGTATATTTTCATTTTACAATGATGTTTGTTTTTGGATTTTAATAAGGATCCTCTACAATATATTAAGTATTCAATTTTTGTTTCGACTTAACTGAACTTTTTGGGGGAACAGCTGCTGAATTGTTACAAAATGTCTTTGTAGAATCAATCGGTGTGATTGTATGATTCTCCTTCTTGTGGATGTAATGAAATCATGATGCTATGTTTTCAGATAGTATATACATCTTCATTCTTATGTTGAACCTGATGGATAATACCATTTTATTCTTTTGAAACAGTGTAGATTTCATTTGTTAATCTTTTATTTAGAATTTTAAAAATTTAAATCATAAATGATATTTGTTTATAGGGTTTTCTGAGTATCAAGTTTTGTCGTTCAGGATATACGAGTTTTAGAGAATGAATTAGATTTTCATTTTTTTATAGGCAAATGTATATAACATTACAATTAACATTAAATAAATAGTAAATAGGACTCAGCTTTGAAGCCAGCTGGCCCTATGATTCTTTTCAATGGTGGGATTTTTAACACTCGTTCAATATATTCATTTTTTTCCCTTCTTCCTGGAGAAATTTTGACTTTTGATATTTGTTAGAACAATCACTAAATTTTCTCTAGGTTTCAACTTCATTACCATAGTTAGATACTATTTACTTATTCTTATAAGCCCTTCTATATCTGCATTTTTTCCTGATTTTTGTATACTTTTTATTCTCTCTTTATTCCTTAATCAGGCCTATGAAATGATTATCTATATTTAATGAAATGGTTAAAGGAAATAATCAGTTTTAGGATTTATAACCTATTCTACTTTTTTTTAATTTCTACTAATCTCAGTGTTTATATCGTTATTGATTCTTCCTCCTTTCTTTTTTTTAACTTAATTTTCTTAGCTATTTCTTATAAGTTAAAACAGTTAATACTACTTATATATACAGTTATACTACTATATAATAGTAGTATAAATTCTACTTTCCTTGACTGCTCAGTGTCTGTATAGGATCCCATGAATTAGAAAATTAATTCAAAATAAGTTCCAATTTTTGGTTTGAAATTACATGAGTTAGATGGACCCAGTTAAGCATCTATTAAGGTGTGCTGGTAAATGTTTAATAACAGCTAGACAGGAGAGGGTGGAGCTAAAAGCCTGTGATTTTTCCTTTTTGCCAATTTCTATGGTATAAATACTGTTTGACTTCAAGCTACCAATGTAGTGTCCCTGGATGTGGAGCTGGGAACACATGGCTGCATGTCACAGGAATTTGGATGTTTTATTCCATAGGCTAACTACAGAAAGAGGCCTGCGTTCCTTTTTACACCACCTGTCCCAACTCAAGACATGAGTGGGCCTTACATAAAAACACGAATTACTCAATGAAAAAGTTTCTCAGACTCATTCCTGAGTTTTGCTAGTTGTTTTTAGCAATTTAGGCATTACTTTCAATTTCATTTTACAGGATTTTGTTTTTATTTTTTTTCTTAGTTTATTTTTAAGTTGGTCTCCATATAACACCCAGTGTTCATCCCAACAAGTGCCCTCCTCCATGCCCATCACCACCCCTTCCCTTCTCACACACCCCCATGAGCCCTCCGTTTGTTCTCAGCATTCAAGAGTGTCTCATGGTTTGCCATCTCCCTCTCTCCAACTATTTTTTCCCTTCTCCCCCATGGTCTTCTGTTAAGTTCAATCTATACGTGCAAATGTGTGGTATCTGTCCTTCTCTACCTGACTTATTTCACTCAGCATAACACCCTCCATTTCCATCCATGTTGCTACACATGGCCAGATTTCATTCTTTCTCATTGCCATGTAGTGTTCCATCGTATAGATAAACCACATCTTGATCCATTCATCCGTTGATGGAAACTTAGGCTCTTTCCATGTTTTGGCTATTGTCGAGATTGCTGCTATGAACATGTGCTCCTATGCATCAGCACTCCTGTATCCCTTGGATAACTTCCTAGCAGTGCTATTGCTGGGTCATAGGGGAGTTCTATGGTTAATTTTTTGAGGAACCTCCACACTGTTTTCCAGAGGGGCTGCACCAGTTTACATTCCCGCCAACGGTGTAGGAGGGTGCCCGTTTCTCCACATCCTCGCCAGCATCTAGAGTTCTCTGATTTGCTCATTTTAGCCACTCTGGCTGGTGTGAGGTGGTATCTCAGTGTCGTTTTGACTTGTATTTCCCTGACGAGGAGGGATGCTGAGCATCGTTTCATGTGTCTGTTGGCCATCTGGATGTCTCTTTGGAGAAGTGTCTGTTCATATCTTCTGCCCATTTCTTCACTGGATCGCTTGTTTTTCGGGTGTGGAGTTTGGTGAGTTCCTTATAGAGTTTGGATATTAACCCTTTATCTGATATGTCCCTGGCAACTGTCTTTTCCCATTCTGTCAGTTGTCTATTAGTTTTATGGATTGTCTCCTTTGCCATGCAGGTTTTAATCTTGATGAGGTCCCAATAGTTTATTTTTACTCTTGATTCTTTTGCTTTGGGGGTGTGTCAAGTAAGAGGTTGCTGCAGTGGAGGCCAAGGAGGTTGTTTCCTGCTTTCTCCTTCTAGGGTTTTGATGGGTTCCTGTCTCACATTCAGGTCTTTTATCCATTTTGAGTTTATTTTTGTGTATGGTGTGAGAAAATGATCTAGTTTCATTCTTCTGCATGTTGCTATCCAGTTCTCCCAGCACCATCTGTTAAAAAGCCTGTCTTTTTTCAATTGGATACTCTTTCTGGCTTTGTCAAAGATTAGTTGGCTGTATATTTTTGGGTCCAATTCTGAGTTCTCAATTCTATTCCATTGGTCTATGAGTCTACTTTTGTGCCAATACCATACTGTCTTGATGATGACAGCTTTGTAGTAGAGGCTAAAGTCTGGGATGGTGATACCTCCCGTTTTGGTTTTATTCTTCAATATTACTTTGGCTACTAGGGGTCTTTTGTGGTTCCATAGAGATTTTAGAATAGTTTGTTCTAGTGTTGAGAAGAATGCTCGTGCAATTTTGATTGGGTTTGCATTGAATGTGTAGATTGCTTTGGGTACTAATGACATTTTAAATAATTTATTCTTCCAATCCGTGAGCATGGAATGTTTTTCCATTTCTTTGGTCTTCTTCAATTTCCTTCATAAGTTTTCTGTACTTTTTATCATACAGATCTCTTATATCCTTGGTTAGGTTTATTCCTAAGGTACTTTATGGATTTTTTGTGCAATTGTGAATGGGATCAGTTTCTTGATTTCTCTTTCTGTTGCTTCATTTTCGATGTATAAGAATGCAACCGATTTCTGTACATTGATTTTGTACCCTGCAACTTTGCTGAATTCTTGAATCAGTTCTAGTAGGCTTCTGGTGGAGTCTGTCGGGTTTTCGATGTAGAGTATCATGTCGTCTGCGGAAAGTGAAAGTTTGACTTCTTCTTTGCCCATTCTGATGCCTATGATTTCCTTTTGTTGTCTGATGGCTGATGCCAGGATTTCCAGCACTATGTTAAACAATAGTGGTGAGAGTGGACATCCCTGTTGTGTTCCTGATCTCAGGGGGAAAGCTCTCAGTTTTTCTCCATTAAGGATGATGTTAGCTGAAGGCTTCTCGTAGATGGCTTTTATCATGTTTAAGTAAGTTCCTTCTATCCCGACTTTCTCGAGAGTCGTTATTAAGAAGGGATGCTGTATTTTGTCAAATACTTTTTCTGTATCTATCGACAGGATCACATGGTTTTTATCTTTTCTTTTGTTGATGTGATGGATCACATTGATTGATTTGCGAATGTTGAACCAGCCCTGTAACCCAGGAATGAATCCCACTTGATCTTGATGGATAATTCTTTTTATGTGCTGTTGAATTCGATTTGCAAGTATCTTGTTGAGGATTTTTGCGTCCGTATTCATCAAGGATATTGGCCTGCAGTTCTCTTTTTTGGCTGGGCCTCTGTCTGGCTTGGGAATCAGAGTGATGCTGGCTTCATAAAATGAGTCCGGGAGTTTTCCTTCGATTTCTATTTTTTGGAATAGCTTGAGAAGAATTGTATTAATTCTGTTTTAACTGTCTGGTAGAATTCCCCAGGGATGCCATCAGGCCCAGGGCTCTTATTTGTTGAGAGATTTTTTATCACTGATTCGATTTCTTCACTAGTTTTGGGTCTGTTCAGAATTTCTATCTCTTCCCCTGTGAATTATGGTAGTGAGTGTGTGTTTAGGAATTTGTCCATTTCTTCTGAGTTGCCCAATTTGTTGGCATATAAATTTTCATAGTATTCCCTGATAATTGCTTGTATTTCTGAGGGGTTGGTTGTAATAAGTCCAGTTTCATTCATGATTTTGTCTATTTGAGTGCTCACTCTTTTCTTCTTGAGAAGCCTGGCTAGAGCTTTGTTCATTTTGTTTATTTTTTCAAAAAACCAACTCTTGGTTTCATTGATCTGTTCAATTGTTTCTTTGGTCTCTATGTTGTTTATTTCTGCTCTAATTTTTACTATTTGTCTTCTTCTACTGGATTTTGGATGCTTTTGTTGCTCTGTCTCTAGTTCCTTTAGGCGAGCTGTTAGATTTTGCACTTGCACTTTTTCTAATTTCTTGAAATAGGCCTGGAGTGCAATGTACTCTCCTCTCAGGACTGCCTTTGCCGCATCCCATAGAGTTTGGAGTCTGTATTATAATCTTCATTTGTTTCCATATATTTTTTAATTTCTTCGCTAATTGCCTGATTGACCCATTCATTCTTTAGTAGGGTGTTCTTTAACCTCCATGTTTTTGGAGGTTTACCAGACTTCTTCCTGTGATTGATTTCAAGTTTCAAAGCATTATGATCTGACAGTGTGCATGGTATGATCTCAATTCTTTTATATTTATTGAGGGCTGCTTTATGTCCCAGTATGTGATCTATCTTGGAGAATGTGCCATGCGCACTTGAGAGGAAATTGATTTCCCTGGCCTCAGGATGTAGAGTTCTAAATATATCTGTCAGATCCATCTGGTCCAATGTTTCATTCAAGTCTATTGTTTCTTTAGTGATTTTATGTCTGGTTGATTTTATGTCTGGTTG
>NW_024081663.1:384037-613775 GCF_003009895.1 Hyaena hyaena
AAATACAAATCAAAACCACACTGAGATACCACCTCACGCCAGTCAGAGTGGCTAAAATGAGCAAGTCAGAGAACTCTAGATGCTGGCGAGGATGTGGAGAAACGGGCACCCTCCTGCACTGTTGGTGGGAATGTAAACTGGTACAGCCCCTCTGGAAAACAGTGTGGAGGTTCCTCAGGAAACTAACAATAGAACTCCCCTATGACCCAGCAATAGCACTGCTAGGAATTTACCCAAGGGATATAGACCCTGTAATTTTTATATATTGTCCTTCTTCATCCCTTGTTACTGCCTTTAATTTAAAGTCCACTTTGTCTGATATAAGTATCGCTACTCCAACTTTCTTTTGACTTCTCGTAGCATGATATATATTTCTCCATCCCCTTCCTTTTAATATGAAGGTAACTTCCAGTCTAAAATGTGTTTCTAGCAGACAGCAAATAGATGGGTTTTGTTTTTTTATCCATTCTGCTACCCTATGTCTTTGGATTGGAGCATTCTGCCCATTTACATTCAGTGTTATTATTGAAATATGTGGGTTTAGATCATTGTGTCCTTTGTGGGATTCATGCTTGTGGTGGTGTCTCTAGTATCTTGTGTTGCCTACAACATTTCCCTCAGAGATTCCCCCCTCAGGGTTTCTTTTAGGGCTGGTTTAGTGTTGACAAATTCTTTCAATTTTTGTTTATTTGGAAAGACTTTTATCTCTCCTTCTATTCTGAATGACAAGCTTGCTGGATAGAGGATTCTTGGCTGCATATTTTTTCCATTAATCACATTGAAGATCTCCTGCCATTCCTTTCTGGCCTGCCAAGTTTCATTAGATAGGTCCTTCACCACTCTGATAGATTTCCCTTTGTATGTTATGACCCTTTTCTCCCTCGCTGCTTTCAGAATTCTCTCGTTGTCCTTATATTTTGCCAGTTTCACTATGATATGTTGTGCAGATGATCGATTCAAGTTACGACTGAGAGGAGTTCTCTGTGCCTCTTGAATTTCAACGTCTACTCCCCTCTCCAGGTTGGGGAAGTTCTCTGCTATAATTTGTTCCAGGACTCCTTCAGCACCTTTCCCTCTCTCTTCCTCTTCTGGAATTCCTATGATAAGGATAATGTTCCATTTGATTGTATGGCTGAGCTCTCAAACTCTCCTTTCATGTTCCTGGATCAATTTATCTCTCTTTTTCTCAGTTTCTTCTTTTTCTATAATGGTGTCTTCTAAATCACTTATTCTCCTTTCTGCCTCCTCAATCCGTGCATTGGATGCCTTCAGTTTACTATGTAGCTCATTTATCGCATTTTTAAATTCACCATAACTATTTTTAAGCTCCATATTGTTGTAGCCATTTTTTCTCTGATATCCTCCATGCTTTTTTCAAGCCCGGCAATTAATTTTATGATTATTGTTCTAAATCCTTGTTCAATTATTTTGCTTATATCTGTTTTGAGCAGTTCTCTAGCTGTCATTTCTTCCTGGAGTTTCTTTCGAGGAGAGTTCTTTTGTTTCGTCATTTTGGTTAGCTTTCTATCTTTGTTACTTTTAAAAGCTTGTTGTACACACGTACCCTGAGAGTTCTGCTGTATTAGAGAGGGCTCTTTGACTGTTCAGGACCTGTCTGTTCAGGAAGTGTTCTTTGGATGGTGTCTCTTGGTTTCTCTTGTTGAGTGTTTGGTTATCATGTTTCCCTACTGGTAGTGGTATTTGGGACTCTCCATCTTGTGTAGTTTGGCTTGTTTCTTGAGGCAGCCCTGGAAAAAGAAAACACACAACCACAGAGGGAACACAGGTACACAAACACACAGACAAAACCAGTAAAGATGCAAACCCAGGCTCAGGTAAAAACAGCTACAACAACAAAACAGCTATCTGGAGGGGATGGGCGTGGTGTGGTGTAGGCTGGTCTTGTCTCCACTGTGTCCACTGGCCACCCTGAGGCCCCTCCTTGGTGGTTGTGGGAGAAGAATGGCGTTGCCCCAGTCCCTTCTCAACAAAGCGTTGCAAATCACTTTTTCGGTCTGATCTCCCTGTGCTGAGGATGTAGCCAAGGTGGGCTGAGTTCTATGCCCCACACCCTGCCTGTTTCCAGGTCCCAGTTCCAGGCTTTGTTATACTGCCCTGAACAGTCACGCAGGTTGCTGCTTCCCTGTTTCCTGGGGATTGAGGGGGGGGCGGTGGGGGAAGTGTGGCAGCCTCAGACCCGCCATGGTCAAGCAGGGATACAACCTGAGTGCATACGGGAATGTAGCAACTTCAGGTCTGTAGAATCCATGTCGCTGCAGCGCACCGCCGCCGCTTCAGCGGGCCACTGTCACACACCGCTGCTGCTTTACCAGGTGCCGGCACCGCTTCTCCGGGTCGCTGCTGCTGTCGCGGCTTCAGCAGGCCACTGTTGCGCGTGCCACTGCCGCTTCACCGGGCGCCGGTACCGCTTCAGTGGGCCGCTGTCGCGCGAGCGACTGCCGCTTCTCCCTGCGCCACAACCACCTCCATAGGCATTGCTGCTGGTTCACTGGGCCACTGCCCCCATGGATGGTGCCAGGTGCATGGCAGTTCAGTTTTTCCTGGCGCTTTCTGGGACCAGGGTACCTAGTTTAAAGTCAGCACCCCAGCCAGAGTTAAAAAAAAAACACTGTCTTTCCAAGCTGAGGTTTTTTCTCTTTTCCAAGGACAGTTCTATGAGCAATCTCAGCTTTTCTTTCCTTTCTCCTGGACTCGCGGCAGCTCGCCACCACTCGCCAGTTTATCACTCACCGCAGCTGCACACAAGCCGGGTTCCCTCCCCTCCCTCCATGTCTCTGGTCCCGTCCCGCTTTTATCTTCCCCAGTTCGCACTCACACACTTATGAGGTTTCCGTCCCAGTGTACTCTGTCTCTTTCTCTTCCCAAACTCCTGTGGCTCAGTGTCCTATGACTTCAGGCCTTCTCTGTTTGAGAGATGGGTGCAGGCAAAATGTAGGGAGCTCCTTACTTCTCTGCCATCTTGCCTCCTGATCACGTGTTTTATCTTCTAAGTCTGGCCTCCTACAATTCTCCACGCACTTCTGGCATCTGGTCGGATCCAGTGGGAACCTGGAGAAGGCCAGGTCCAACTGCATGCTCTTCCTCGTGCAGTTGGGGGCAGCGCAGAAGTTCGGCATCATCACCCACAAGACAGCCTGCCCAGCCCTCCCCTCCCTGCCTCTTCAGGGCAGCCCACCCACCCGTCCGGTTGGGGCTGGGGAGGGGATTTTGTATTCTGATTCTTAAAGGGACTCTCAAATCACTTCAGCCTTGGGCTCCAGAAACCCTAGGAGGCTCCCGCCTACAGGACGTGGACAAGTTTATCCTCTGCTCTCAGCTCTGGGCCGAAACCAGCACAAATTGCACTCAGGAAAGGGATCAGTTACCACCAACCTTTGTTCTTCGTGGTTTCCAACCAGCCAGAACGCAGATGGCCAGGAAGCCTCCAGAAAGCCTGCTCTCGCTGGCCTCTCCAAAGGCATCTAAAAGTCCTGATAGTCATCAGAATTCGCAGCAGCATTCCAAGGGACTTGTTCTGCAGACCTGGCCTGTGCGTCATCACATCTTAAGCCTCTGTAGCACTCACTGTCCCCGACTCATATCAGAGGGTTGTCGCAGCCAGGAGGCTGCACACAAAAGTGGATTCAGGGAGGACAGTTCTTTGAAGGAAGGTTGTGGACTCTGGCACAGGGTTTTACTGCCACCCATGGGCCCAGGGTCAGGGGACAACATTCCCAGGCTAGGGAACTAGGAGGAGAGGCCTCAGCAGAGGGTACCTAACAGACCTGCACTGAAGGAAGCACCCCTTTCCCACCTCCCAGGATTCCTCCAGGAGAGAGCAGGATCATCAACCCCATGCTCTCTCCCCTCAGGTCCATCATTTGCCCCAGGCACCAGGCCTGGTAGAGAAGGCTAGAGAGTGAAACTTGAGGAGCCCAGGGAAGCTCTCCAGGGCTGCAGGTTTCTAGAATCTCCATCAATGGCAAGGGTCCTCCACATAAGTGAGCAGAACCCAGCATCTGCCTCCTTCCCTCCCAAAAGCAAGGGATGCAGATATGCTGCATACATCATCAGTCAGAAGAATGCTCCTTGCTTTCATACTTTCTGCTTCTTTGTGAATTCCTAGTGCCCCTAATATGCCCCCAGAAGTTTCAGGAACGGTGAGTGAGGTGGCAGCTGAGGGGCAAAGTTCAAGCAGGTGGCATTCTCAGAGTGGCAGGCCTCCCGTTTCATTCTCTTCTTGGCAACAGATAAATACATCAATGTGGACTTGGGAATGCAGGCAACATTAAGCACCTCTGACAACAAAGTTCCTTATGCCCAGATGACACCCTAAAACACTTGTCACTGTGACAACTGGCCTTGAAATGGCTTTGCTTTTGGGTCACTCTATAAACAGCTTTCACCAACACAATCTGAGCATGAGTTTTCCCTGGTTAAAGCAGCCCAATATTTAAAACAAATGTCTCAAATGACACTTGTAAAATAGAAGTGAAACCTGACTATCTGGAGTAGTTAAGCTGTTCATTCTTCTGTGCTATGTGGCATAAAGGTTAACAGCCCACCTTTAAGAGACAGATTGCTAGATCTTGCTAGCTGCTTGACCTTGGGTGAGTGACTTACCTAAACTGCATCCACAAAATGGAGATAAATGAGAGTCAGCCTCAGGGGGTGGTTGAGAGGCTTAGGTGCGGTAATACAAATAATGACTGAAACATAGAAGGGAATCAATAAATGTTAGCACTTTTATTATTTGAATGCATATTTTTTAACTTTTTTGTCATTTTTTAAATACGTAAACTGGCTATCAGTGCTTACACTCCCAATTAATTGCTGTCAGAAAATGATGAAGTTGTTTGAAGTCCTTTTGGCCCATTGGATGGGATATTTTTAGATATGATTGAAAAATAATAAAAACTAAATTAAAGAATGTAACACACCTAGCAGTGCTATTGCTGGGTCATAAGGGAGTTCTATTGTTAGTTTCCTGAGGAGCCTCCACACTGTTTTCCAGAGGGGCTGTACCAGTTTACATTCCCACCAACAGTGCAGGAGGGTGCCCGTTTCTCCACATCCTCGCCAGCATCTAGAGTTCTCTGATTTGCTCATTTTAGCCACTCTGACTGGCGTGAGGTGGTATCTCAGTGTGGTTTTGATTTGTATTTCCCTGATGAGGAGGGATGCCTTGAGGGTGTTATGCTGAGCGAAATAAGTCAGGCAGAGAAGGACAAATACCATATGTTTGCACGTATAGGAGGATTAGGAGGAACTTGACAGAGGACCAAGGGGGAGAAGAAGGGCGGAAATGGTGGGGGAAAGGGAGAGAGGCAAACCATGAGAGACTCTTGAATGCTGACAAAAACTGAGGACTGATGGATGTGGGGGGGAGGGGGGGATGGGCATGAAGGAGGGCACTTTGGGGATGAGCACTGAGTGTTATGTAGAAACTAATTTGACAATAAACTATTTGTAAAAAAAATAAATAAATAAATTAAAAAAAAAAAAAAAGAATGTAACACACAACATACTTGCCCATGGGTTTTCCACAGAAAATATAATTTCTTAACAGGAAAATGGTATTTGTAGAACTTAGAGGGTTTTTTAAACTGCAGTTTAGTTTTTTTAAATTTTTTTATTTTTAAGAAAATTTTTAATATTTTATTTATTTCTAGGAGAGAGAGAGAGAGAGAGACAGCATGAGCAGGGGAGGGTCAGAGAGAGAGGGAATCACAGACTCTGAAACAGGCTCCAGGCTCCAAGCTGGCAGTCAGCACAGAGCCCGACACGGGGCTCGAACCCACAAACCAGAAATCATAACCTAAGCGAAAGTTGGACGCTCAACCGACTAAGCCACCCAGGCGCCCCAAATTGCAATTTAGTTTTTAACTATACCAGTTAAGAGGAAGAATTACAAAAACAAAAACAAAACAAAACAAAAAAACTTTTCTAAGCATGAGTTGCATAGCTTTGTCACTAATTAACTGTTCCACTTACCTAAACATGCTCTTGCCTTTAAACCTGCACCATTATCTGGCCCTCGTTGAAGACATGACCCCATGTGTTCTCAGCTTCCACCACAGCTGTGTGGAATGCTCAGTCCCAGCAGGGGCCACATCTTATTCCATTCTGTATCTCCAAATCCAGTGATACATTAAATGTTTGTAAAATTTAAGCTGAAAAAAATGGCTAAATGGGTGATGGGTATTAAGGATGGCATTTGTGTTAAGCACTGGGTTATATAGAAGTGATTAATCATTAAATTCTACTCCTGAAAACAGTATTACGCTATATGTTAACTAACTAGAATTTAAATAAAAATCTGAAGATACATACATACATACCCCTTGTTATCCTCCTGATTTGTTTTCCCCCAGCCATCTGGAACCCTGAGCTTCTGAAACACCCTCTCCAATATAACCGCCCCCCCCCCCGTGAGTTCCTCACACTTAAGAGACTAACTTCACCATCTGTCTTTCTTATAGCATTGACAAATCTACACCACATTATGTTCTCTGATAGGATGTTTTAAACATGGGTATTGTCAGAGCCTATAAAGCAGGGCAAGGAAAACTTGAAAGGGCCAGAACTTACAACAGTCTCATTGCAGGGGAGTGGGGAGGGGTTGCAGGGGGAAGAGGCACATATGTGCCACTTGGCAGGTTTTAGGGTTGAGCCTCAGTGCCACAATTCTCACACCTACAAGAACAATTGGTAACAGCCTCAGTCCTAAAACCATCTGGATCCTAGGAAGATTCTAAAGATGGACTCAGGCATGAGGACCATAACCCAATCCCATCACTATAACTGAGATACATGAGGACCAAGGAATAAGTCTACTTATCAGGTCTGGTTATAAGTCACATCTGCCAACTCAAGTGTGGCTTGGAGTCAAGTAACAGACTATTGATCTGTCTATGTTTTAAGTGAGAAACCCTGCGGCACCTGGGTGACTCAGTCGGTTAAGCGTCCAACTTCAGCTCAGGTCATGATCACATGGTTCGCGGGTTCGAGCCCCGCATCGGGCTCTGTGCTGACGGCTAGCTCAGATCCTGGAGCCTGCTTTGGATTCTGTTTCTCCCTCTCTCTCTGACCCTCCCCTGCTCACACACACTCTCTCTCTCTCTCTCTCAGAAATAAATAAAACATTTAAAAAAATAAGTCAGAAATCCTAAACATACCATTTACATTAAATGAAAATCTACCCCACTATTTGTACATGATGTAGTAACAGAGAAAAATAATTATTTTCATCAAAAAGATTTATGATATGCAAGTGTACATTGTACTCGGCAATTTGTAATGTAGCTTTACTTAATCTCTGCAAACACTCAGTTGGGAAACATTATTATCCAAATAAAGAACTATAAAGTGGTAGAGCTGAAATTTAAACTCAGCTTTTATTTGATTCCATATTCATGTTCTTTTTATTACATGACATGGACTCTCAACTCAACTATTCCTGTGCATGGCACATTTGTCTTTCTACTTGTATTTTAACCTCCAAAGTGACAGGATTGTGTCTTAAGTTGAATAGTACTTTTTGGAGTACTCACCCTAGTTTTTAATATAAAGTTAGTTTAGTAAATACATTTTAATTAATGAGTCCATGACCATCAGTTTTCAGTAAAGCAATTTCAATGGAAAGCATGACCTCACAGTACCCATTCTACTTCCTTCAGCATGAGACCACAAGTGGAGGAGTTTACTCCATGTAAGAAACTTAATGTTGCACAAATTATGGAAACTGCCATACAAATCAATTAACTGCTTCAGATGCTGTGTGTTCAGAGTCACAGTATAGTTCCACTTTCATTGGCTGACCTCGGCACAGGGAGTAGCCTAGAGTAACCACATAATGAGAAGTGTAACCGGTAGCTAGTTATATGCCACAGGGGACTGGGTAGGGCCTGAGTGGTTGGGTCTAGACTTCTTCCCCACTTCAACCAGAGCAATCCCACTGCATTTGTTCTCAACTAAAAGTTAACATTCATCGTGGTGTTACAATGTGCCAGGCACTTGTCCAGGGCTTTGTAACTATTTCAATTCACCACTTCCAACAATGTTATGTGATAGGTACAATTACTCTCATTTTTATTTTTTTAAATTTTATTTATTTCTAGGAGAGAGAGAGAGAAAAAGAGAGAGAAAGAGAGAGACAGCGTGAGCAGGGGAGGGTCAGAGAGAGAGGGAGTCACAGACTGAAACAGGCTCCAGGCTCTGAGCTGGCAGTCAGCACAGAGCCAGACGCGGGGCTCGAACCCACGAACCGCGAGATCATGACCTAAGCGAAAGTCAGACGCACAACCGACTAAGCCACCCAGGTGCCCCCAATTACTCTCATTTTTAAAATAAAGAAAGTAGATCTTAGAGAATTTTTGAAATGTGTTTCTCAGAACAAGTAAAGTGGTAAACCAGGGCTCTGATCTCAAGAGGAGTATCTGCACTCTATATAGCATGTGCAAATAAAATTTCTTTCCATTCCATTGAGCAAAGGACTTTCTCTGATGCCACTTAATTCCTAATTATGAAATCCTCTAACCTGAAGCCACAGATAAGGGCCCATCCACCCAATTTCTCCAGCTTTTAAAAAAAATGAACATGGGAAGACAATATATACTAAATATTATAACATTACCTCAGGAATATTTAATTATTTAGAAAAACATTAAAGTATATATTTTTAATACTTCTATGGAATTTATGGAACACTGTTGGGAATAGGACATTTTTATGGAATTATATTGGAGGCAGGCATGAGTAGTGGCTCTTAATGGGGAGAGAGGGGATTTAGTTCTCCCATCCACCCAAGGACAAGCATTTGTCAATATCTGGTTGTCACCACTGAGGAAGGGGGTGGTACTGGCATCTAGTGGATACTGGCCACTGATACTGCTAAGCATCTTGCAATGCACAGGACAGCCTTCCATAATAAGAGATTATCCAGTCTCAAATGTCAATAGTGCCAAAGTTGAGAAACCTTGAGAGACAGACAGAGATGTAGGTGGGTCATTTCATAGGTAAGCAATTAAGTAGGTAGCTAGGTAGCTAAGTGGATGGATGGATGGTTGGCTAATACTGTACCCTAGAAGTTACCTTTGAGTCAAAAGACTGACTCAAAGTATCATGATTATCCTTCTAGTTTTGGGATGATCTTGTCTTGTGACTACTAGTCATCATTCAAATTTAGTATGTCTTTCTAAGCATGTAATAATATTATCAGTAATATTTAGAAATAGCTTATCAGTCACCCTAAGGAGTAATGTGGAATCTTATAGAATAGACAAGTATTTATCATCGAAGATGTATAGTTATACGAAAAGAGAGAGAAAAGAAAATATAAAATGATATTTCAAGATTCTGAAACTATTTAGAAAAGTAATGATGCGGGGCACCTGGGTGGCTCAGTTAGTTGAGCATATGACTTCACCTCAGGTCATGATCTCACAGTTCATGAGTTTAGGCCTTGTGTCAGTTTCTGTGCTGACAGCTCAGAGCCTGGAGCCTGCTTCAGATTCTGTGTCTCCCTCTCTCTCTGCCCCTCCCCTGCTCATACTCTGTTTCTGTCTCTCTCAAAAATCAATAAACATTAGGAAAGTAATGATGCCATTCATGGAAATTAAGAAGTTGGAAAATAAGATCAATTGTTTTATTGTGGGTATGGACATTTTGAGTTTGAGATGACCATGATATGTCTGAGCAAAGACACTTGGGAAATAATTTATTTATTTATTTATTTTTTATTTTTATTTATTTCTAGGAGAGAGAGAGACAACGTGAGCAAGGGAGGGTCAGAGAGAGAGGGAGACACAGACTCTGAAACAGGCTCCAGGCTCTGAGCTGGCAGTCAACACAGAGTTCGTCGCGGGGCTCGAACCCACAAACCGCGAGATCATGACCTAAGCGAAAGTCGGACGCTTAACCGACTAAGCCACCCAGGCGCCCCTCTTGGGAAATAATTTAAAACATGGGACTGAAACAGAATAGTTCTAAGATGAGAGTTTCAGCTTTGAAGTAATAGCTGAAGTCATGAGACAAGAGAATTGTTTACTAGGGGCAAGAAAGTGGCAACACTGATGGGAACACTGGCTTTGGAGAGCAACCCTAGGGAAGAGCCAAGAGGGAAGGAAGTCACTAAAGGATTAGAGGATCAAGAAGTTTTGATGTCACAGAGGCTCAGGGAGGAGAGAGTTTAAAGAACAGGGTGTAGTCACTGGTACTAAATGGTACAAAGAGTTCAAGAGAAAAAAGGTGGAGGAAATATCAGATAATTTTGAAAATTGACCAGTTGCCTTAAGAAGTGCAATAAATGCAGATAATTAAGTAATAGAAAAATTTTTAAATGGAGACGTTCTAGGCAGATCAATTGTTTGAGAAGTGTAACAGTGCCAGAAAGCTAATTTGGATGATATTTTTTCCCTAAAAAGAAAGCTATTCAAGTATGTTTTTTTAAAGTAGGAGAGGGTGTAGTCTATAAAAAGTAATCTCAATGGAATCAATTGCTCTTCTTCTATGAATAGAAGGAAAAAGAAAAGAATGATTATAACTATTTGAAATGTTAAAGTAACAAGGAAAGTTTTACTTTACCAAATATACATTAGCCAAGAAGGATCAAATAACTAAAACAATCAAAATCTTTTGGGTCTATTTCCAATTACAAAAAAAAAAAAATCCTGTAAAGATAACTGGACCAAAGAAAGCTATCTCAGTGTGTATTATATTAACATCTGTAAAAGTTGTTCTTATTTTCCTATTCAGATTAGATTTTACAGCTTCCAGGAGAAACTTACGCAAGAAGTTTGGCATGAGTTTGCCAATCAATGCTTATATGTTAAAAGCGAGAGTAATGTATTAGCTTAGTAAATTTGCTTTAATGCCAAGGGGGAAATGGTAGCACTGACCTGAAATAGTTCCAGTGCATGATAATCTATATAAAACAAAAATGATGCAATATAATGACTATTGGCGATAAGAATAGCAGAGTAACTTGTTTGCTGCCTGGCAAGACATTGCCCTAAGTTCAATTACATAAACATCCTTTGTAAAACTTGTTACAGAGTCAGAAAACCCAAATCCAACTACTATAATTACAAAAGAATTTTCAACATTCTTAGCAAAATTCAGAAATCTGCATCAAAGGTAGTCATCATCCCGATTTAACTTGAAATAAAAATGTATCCACTTTTTATTTATCCATTAAATAAACATGAAAATAAATTTAACATTTAACATTAAATTTATCTAATGTTAAATTTATAGCTACAAATTTATAGCTATCTTAAAATTCACAGTATAATATATGACTAAAACATGAAGGCACATAGCAAAAGAAGAACAAGCTTACATTTTGGGGCACCAGGATGGCCCAGTTGGTTAAGCATCTACCTCTTGCTTTTGGCTCAGATCATGGTCTCACAATTCATGAGTCTGGGCCCCATGACAGGCTCTACAGAGCCTGCTTGGGATTCTCTGTCTCTCTCCCTCTCTTTCTGCCCTTTCCCAGCTCATGCTGTCTCTGTCTCTCTCAAAATAAATAATTAAACTTGGAAAAAAAAAAACCTTTTCAGAGACACAGCTTCCTTTGGGGGAAAAATATGTATTATGTATTAGAAGATGGAATCCATTTTTGAAGAGCAAAATGAGGACTTAGAGATCATATAATTCAAATTCCACCTCCACCAATTTGTAACCATAGGGGTCAACATATGCTCAGCAAGGAGATTTCTCAGTTTTACTTGATTTGTAAACTGAATCTACATATCAGGAAGCTTAGGAGAAGTCCACACCAGGAGAGTCTCAAGGCAAAAAGAGTAGCTTCACTTTGTCACACCTTTCCTTTAAAAAGTCCTGATAGTTTTCCAATGTGGGAGCAACACCAGAGAGTATGTACTTCACAACACTACTAGAATCAGTTACATAATGAACCTTGAGTTGAGCTCCAGCAAGACACCTAAAGCATCAGACCTCTGCTCTCACTGCATCAGATGACATCACCATTGAATAGTACCCTAAAACCACAAGACCTTTTATTTCCTTTCACACAGGTTTCTACTTTTTGGGGCCCAAGTATCAAATGACAATGACTTCCAACATATAGGATGACCATCTCTCTCTCTTTTTTTCAACCAAGTGATTAAAGATAAATGGTATTCTCTACCATGCTCAAATTGTCTTATCACTTTAGGAAAATTATAAAACACTTTTGTTAAAGTGGCTACCAGTGAGTGCTCTAAGATTGGCCTCTACCACGTGATCATATGATGCTGCGTTTTGCCAACTCTGCCATGCAGAAAAGGGTCCTTAAAAAAGAAGAACAAAAGAAAACCTCCAAAATATGCAAATTACGAGATTTATACTTTTAGACTTCTAACATTTATTAATATAGAAATAAGTTCTGTGTTTTCAAACTGACTCACTTTATCAATTGATGTGTAGTCCTTAGAACAAATCAATTATCAATAAAGAAAGGGCTGCATTGGAAAGGAAAATGGGAGGAATATGCTGAATTATAAAATATATTTGATGTAAAAACTACTTCTTGTGCTTAAGAAAATGCATCAATTTGAACTAGGTCAGTTCCATCAGTGCTTTATTGATTAAATGTATGCAGTGAAGGTGTTTTAATGAATGGAAAAGAGTTATAATCACTTTATAAATTACTGTGAGTCAAATAGTTACTTCCAAAGTAGGATTTCTCAAACTGGGTCCCAAGGGAAAGTAGAGATATGTATAGGTTTTGGGAATAAACAAAGCTTCTATAGTCAGGTAGCACATTCTGTATACTTCTACCAGAGATTTCCAAGACACATTAATGTATCAAAAGTCTATTTGACCACAATATCATGTGTCCCTGAAATTCCTGCTAAAACTCCAGTGGGTCTCAGGTTCCCTGGACACCAGTTGTGAAACATTATTCTGAAGTTTCTAAAACAGTCCATTCTAAAAGCAGTTTGAAGAGTCCACCTTTTTGGTAACAATTTACTTGGCGAACTCTTTCCTCAAAGATAATCCCAACGCAGACTTCACTCAAGTATGTGCTAAATATCAAAAGGTCAGAGTTAGCAAGGTTTGAAGCAATGAAGGTTTAAGGACATAGGTACGCTACTACAGAAATGTGAGGAAATTCCCATACTGGCATACTTCTCTGAACACACTTCATAACCTTTCTTATCTACACCCACCTCTCCCCACACTCTTTAAAAAAACAGCAAAACATCCACACTTGGCCACTGGTAAGACTGTGAACTTCCTGAAGCTCAACTTAATGTTTATTCTTCCCTCCTACTTCATTTCTACACCTTAAACCATCTCATTCTCCCACTTGAAACATATAGCTGGCCCCTGCTTTTAAAAAAATCTGCTTTTGAAAAGAATTTGACATAGAAATCTCACTATGACTCAACTATCCAGTAAAACTTTAAATGCTACCTCTCCTAAAGATATTTATATTTAACAGCAAGTAAGTCCATCCTTAGTTAAAGAACACAGAAATTCTAAACTAAAAGGGACATTAGAGATGAAACTAATGGCTCAAGGTCACACAACCAACTAGAAATAACATCAGACAAACATCATCAAAGTCTCTAACTTAAGACTGACCCTAAAAGACTCCATGACAGTGTTACTTCCAAACCTGTGGAAACTTAAATCTTTTGATCAGTTTTTCTCCTTATACATAAGAGGAGAGAGAACAGAAGTTCTAGACCTCATAGTCATCCAACAAGTACTCACTCTGTTCCTGTCACTGTTCCAGAAACCAGGGATATATTGTAAATATGAGATGAATTCCCTGCCCTGTGGACCTGATATTCTACTGGTGAAGACAGATAATGAGAAAACATTTAAAATGCATATACAATGTAATGTAAGGTAGAGATCAATGCTATGAAGAAAATAAAGCAAGATAAAGGGAGTGGTGAAGGACACATTTTTAGATGCAGTGGTTAGCAAGGTTTCCCTGAGATAGTGAAATTTGGTAAAGTTCTGGATTATACAAGGAAGCACATGGAAAGACCCAGGAAAAAAAATCTCCCAGGCAAATAAAACAGTGAGTGTAACAGAGTTAAGACCAGAACCAGATGGGTAAGCTTCACAAAGGACAACTGTCTAGCATAGAAAACAGGATTTGAGCCTGTAGGGCTTGTGGGTCATGATAGGAAGCCTAGGCTTGATTCTGAGGATCATGGGAACCCATGAAGGGGTCAGTCAGGACAGTGACCTGACTTCAGTGTGCATTTTTAAAGGTCTCTCTGATGGCAGTATGAAGAAATCAGACTGGGAGGCCATGTGGGAATAGAGTAAAATAACAAGACCAGCCAGCAGACCATTGCAGTAGAACATAATAGAGTTGATGTCTTCCTGGACCCGGGAGAAGTGGGAAGGGAAGGGGAGGAGGCTGAATTTCAGAGATAGGGGTTTGATGGGATTTAGTCTACATTAAGCATAGAAGGTGAGGAAAATAAAGGAATCAAGGATTAATTATGTGTCAGAGCAACTGGTGCTAATCCCTGAGATGGGAAGAATGAGAGACAGAGGCTAGTTTAAGCATTTTAAAACTTGACACCTCATACAATGTCTGTGTAGAGAAGTTATGCAGACAGTGTGGTACACAGTCTAGGAATGGGGATAGAACCATGTGGAAAGCAGCAGAGGGCATTTGATTCAATCAACAGCACTTCAGGCTACTTGAGACCTCCTAGGGAACAAAGGAAGGTAACACAGAGAAGAGAGAAAAGGTCTGGGTCTTGGACATGCTAGTATTTCTAGAGTGGGAAGAGACAGAATATCAGTCAAGGAGACTGACAGGAAGCTATCCATGAGACCAAAAGGGAAAAAAAGGGGAAAAAAAGAAAAAAGAAAGAAAGAAAAAAAAAAGAAACAACAACAAAGCAAGTTGCATGTTCCGGAAGCCAAGGAAGGAAGAGAGAAGTGATCAATATCAATTATGTCGACTGCTATTGAATAGCAGAATAAGATAGGATGGAGGACCGGACATTTGATTGAGCAATATGGAATTCACTGAAGAATATGTTAAGAATAGAAGAAGTAAAAATAGTCCACACAACTGCTTGTTAAGAATTTTTCTGTAAAAGGGGAACGAGAAATAAGGCATAGGTGGTGAGTCAGGAAAGATTTTTTTTTCATGGAAAAAGAGTCTAGGGATGACCCAAAAGAGGAGGGAAATTAGTGATGGGGGAGAAAAGAGGGCTTAACTGCAGTTATAAGTTTTTTAGGAATGTGAAAACAGAAAGGACCCAGCACAAAATAAGGGGATCATCATGAGAAAAGTGCAGAGACATTCATCCATAGTAAGGAGAAGGAAGGTGCAGTATCTATACATAAGTACATGCAGTGAGCTTCTTTTAATTTTATGGCTTCTATTTTCCCAGTCATATAAGAAACCAGATCATCAACTGAGAATGAGGATAAAGGGGGACACTGTAACATAGGGGAAGGAAAGCATGAAGTAAACATCTCAGAAGCAGGAAATCAGTCACTCACTTGAGAGTTTTGGACATAAATGGAAATAAAGTTGTTCTGTTCCTTGAATGCAAGGGTGGAGTGGGGCAAGCTTGGAGTTAAACAGAGTTTTGCCAGTAACATTGAAAGTGGATGCAAAGAAGTATGAGTGGTATATAATGGGATCTAAGTCAGGGTGGAAGTTAGGTTGTGCACATATCAGTGTCAAAGAATCAGGGTGGGAGCAGGATAATGTGTAGGGGTGACAGAGGAAAAGAATCATGCAGATGACAGTGCAAAGACAAAGTCATTGGTGATGGCACATCTAAGGAGTTACCCTGAAAATAGATGGCTGAAATGAGGTGGATGGAGAAGCTGATAGAAGTAAAACTATCCAGGGGTGCCTGGGTGGCTCAGCTGGTTAAGTGTCTGATTTCAGCTCAGGCATGATCTCACCATTTGTGAGTTCTAGCTCCACGTCGGGCTCAGAGCTGACAGCTTCGGATTCTGTATCTCCCTCTCTCTCTGTCCCTCCCCTGTTTGCACTCTGTCTCTCTCTGTCTCTCAAAAACTGAATAAAAGTTAAAAAAAAAATTAGAAGTGAAACCCATCTAAGTATGGAGAGGCCAAAGTGTTGGAAAATCATCCACATAGACTTGAAATTGTCACAGGTGATGACAGGTGGAGGGGTGAAGTGGAAAGTCAGCCAGCCATATCAATCTTCAGGGAATAGCCAGAGACAAACCAGGAATTCTGAGAACATAGAGAATGTACTGATGATGTATATTATGCAAAGCGAAATTAGTCAGTCAGAGAAAGACAAGTATCACATGACTTCACTCATAAGAGGAACTTAAGATACAAAACAGATGAACATAAGGGAAGGGAAGCAAAAATAATATTAAAAAAGGGAGGGACACAAAGCATAAAAGGCTTAAATATAGAGAATAACCAGGGTTGCTGGAGGGGTTGTGGGATGGGGGGAAGGGATAAATGGGTAAGTGGCCTTAAGGAATCTACTCCTGAAATCATTGATGCACCATATGCCAACTAACTTGGATGGAAACTAATCAATCAATCCATCAGTCAATCAATAAGAATGTGTAGTTACAAGGAGATTGGGATTTGTAGGGCAAACAGGAGACATGGTGAGGAAGCGGTAAGGAAGAGCAATGTAAGCATTTACCTCCAACTCTAGGTCTAATCCTTTATAAATTTGAATGGAAAACAGAGCCACTGTTTGAGCATTGTAGGATAAACAGTGTCCATATGGACCGGCAGGCAGGTCGAGCAAAAAGTGAATTAATAATGGAGCCAGTAGTTTTAGGAAAAAAAGTTTTTTTAACGTTTTTTATTTATTTCTGAGAGAGAGAGACAGCATGAGAAGGGGAGGGTCAGAGACAGGGAGACACAGAATCTGAAACAGCCTCCAGGCTCTGAGCTATCTGTCAGCACAGAGCCCAATGCAGGGCTCGAACCCACAAGCTGGGGGATCATGACCTGAGCCGAAGTCGCCGCCCAACCGACTGAGCCACCCAGGCACCCCAGACCCAGTGATTTTAGAATGCAGCAGAGGAAAATGTCTTATAGTCATATGCCCAGCGTTTCTCAACCTGAGCACTATTGACATTTGAAGCCAGATAATTCTATATTGTGAAGGCTGTTCTGTGTATTGTGAGATGTTTAGCAACATTCAAGACTTCTACCCACTAGATGCCAGTAGCACACACACACCCAAATATAACAACCAAAAAATATCTCCAGATATTGCCAAATGTCCCCAGAGGGACACAATAACCCCACTTGGGAATCTCTGACCTAACGACCCTGGTGACATTCCTCTTTGACCCTATCAGGTACCTAAGTTAAGCCATGGGAGAGAAAAAAAATACATCCTTGTTAAGGACTATCTTCTTCCAAGAACATACATCACATTTTCCTGTATTCCTGTGTTCAAGTATTACCCCTGTTTCAGAAGCAACCTACAGAAGACTACCTGAAGAAACCACTATTCGCTCCACATTTTCTATTGGCTTTAAGCACTAGGGTAGAATTGGTTTATTGTAGATATCTCTAATATATTCAGTACTTAGAGCTAAAATTTCCAGGACAAGCCAGAGAATTACTACACAAGTCTCTGCAAGGGCATATGAAAACCTGACACTGGGTTTTCTATAAAAGACTAGCCTTATCCCTAAAATTACTCCGCAGATTCTGCATGGAAGAGTATACATCACTACCACATTCAGTGGGCTTGTGTGAATAAATGACAGTGGGACAAGCACACAGATGTTTGCAAATAGCATACTCCTAAGCCATAAGCTGGCAGAGTGCCTGATGGTTGCACCATTAACAGTACCATCATTGTGTAACCTGGCTCTCCCTCTGTCAGTGAACTAGTTCAATCCAGAATCACTGATTTCCAAATAACAATGTAATCACCTGTAATCTATGTGTTTAAAAAAAGGAGAAACCACACACATACAAACACAAACACACACCATTTCCCTGAAGTAACCAGAATGGAACCTCTAAAACAAATAGTCTCCTTTGGGAAGCTCATTTTACCAAGGTTAACCATTGATAGGCTGGGGTGATTGATCCCTTTGTACTGAGGGTGCCGACACACAAAGCTAAGAATTAAAACCCCATCAACAATTTGTCTAGGAGATTGTCCTCTCTGGGACCTGCTCAAAAAAGAACAGATTCCTTAGAGTGCTGTAGTCTAGTGGTGGGAACTTACGGGTGGGTGACCTACATTCACAGAGAAACTGTATTACTGCCCTTCTCAATGCTCAAAATTCATTTTTTCCTCAGGATTTCATTTTAATTCACACTTCTACTGAGGATCAAAGCCCACAAAGATCATATCAAATGGGCTTAGATATTCAGCAAATGCATCTCTCCCTGTCTTGCACCTTTATCGGCTGGCTAGTTAGATGGTCACTGAGACCCAACACTTACAGAGGTTGGGCAAGAGAAAATGACTATGAAACCAAAAAGGTCTACTGCACTATTAATGAGCCACTCTTCAAAGAGGAGTGTGGGAGGTGGAATCACCAGCTGAAGCAAGGTCTGGGAGGTTCTTTGACCTTTACATAGCTGTGCTCTCCAGCCCTCCATAATTCTAGCTGGCTAATATTTTTCTGCATATTTCCACCCTGGAATCTCACAACTTTCTCAAGGAAGGCACAGCACTGTGGGCAACAACTGCAGGGCACTGAGAGCATTTTTTTGCATCATCCCCTCTTTTTTTATTTTTTAAATATTTTTAAGTTTATTTATTTTAAGAGAGGGAGAGGGAGGAGCATAGAGAGAGTAGAGAGAAAGAAAGAGAGAGAGAGAGAGAATCCCAAACAGGTCCTGTGTTGTCAGCACAAAGCCCAACATGGGGCTCAATCCCCCATGAACTGTGAGGTCATAACCTGAGTTGAGGTCAAAAGTCAGATGCTTAATCAACTGAGCCACCCTGGTGCTCCTCCCATCATCCCCCCCACCCTTTTCAAAAGGCATACTTTCCAGATGAGCCCACTAACAATGCTTGGCCAAACACTTTGTTCCCTTGCAAGGCCTTAAGGTGGGGAGGAGTGCCCCTCAACTGACTTTACTTAGCAGCCTGAGCACCTCTGTCCTGTCTTACTTCCTTTACCTGTGTGGAAACTGGAAAGTTCTTCTAAAAATAATCATTCTAAGCAAAAAAAAGAATTTTTAAACCTGAAACTAGGATTAACCTGAAGGAAGTTAATTTGATCAGAAAGCAATGTGTTTGTGCAAAATTCCCAGGACATTTGAAAATTCCCAGGACCTGAGTTGGTCACCAGATTAGAAGCAAGGGTATTTCCTCCTTTATCCACTCATTCCTTCAGTTAAACAATTTATCAACAAGTGTTTTTTGGCACCTGCTATGAATCTAGCTCTGTGCTATGGATTTAGAATAAGAGATAAATGGAAGATATTCATTCTTTGAACAAGACTTGAGTGCCTACTGTGTGTCAGGCCATAAATCTACAAAGCATAATAAGACTCAATCCCTACTGATGGGGAACTCAGTCTAGTAGGAATAACACATAGGTAGACCAGTTTCTCAATCTCAGCACTTTTGGCATTTGGGGCCAGATCACCATTTGTTGTGGGGCTTCCCTGTGTGTCAAGATGTTTTGCCACACCTCTAACCTCTACCACTAGAGTACCTCCTCCCAAGTTGTGACAACCAAAAACATCTCCAAATATTGCCAAATGTTTTCTGGAGAACAAAATAGCTACCCCTAGCCCCCAGTGACAACCACTGACATAGACAAATATTTGCAATACAGTATAATAAATTTTGGGGCACCTGGTGGCTCAGTCATTTAAGCACTCAACTCTTGATTTTGGCTCAGGTCATGATTTTGTAGTTCATGAGCTCAAGCCCTGAGTTGGGCTCTGTGCTGACAGTGTGGAGCCTCCTTGAGATTCTCTCTCTCTTTCTCTCTCTCTTTCTGTGCCCCTCCCCCAAGCTCACTCTTTTTTTTCTCTCTCTTTCACAAAATAAACTTTAAAAAATAAATAAATTTAGTCCTAGGTTTATATACAAACTATGGTTGTCACACAAAGAAAGTCTAAATATGATTGCCTGAAAAAGGACTAAGAGGAGATGATGCTGAACAAGGCCTTGAAAAGAAAGTAGGAATTCAGTGGGTAGACAGGAAAGCCCAGGGACAGGATGGTGCTATTCAGGCAAACAAACAGACAAACAAACAAAAAACCAAAAAACAGTGTGCATAAAAGTGAAAAAGCAAAAAACCTGTAAGCACATGTAGAGTATGAGAGATGGCTAGTCTCAGGGATAGCTGGATGGAAAAGCAGCAGCCAGATTACTGAAGGCCTTGGCAACCACAGAAAACAGTTTGGCCTCCTTTAAGCTGAAAAAGATGGATATGGATGGAATGTTTTAAGCAGGGCTGATATGAATATAGTTAATTTTTTTTTATCCTACTGACAGACATTTCCATTGCTCTAAGGAAAATTGAAATCTAATATGGACAAGAGAAATGTTACAAGCCATGTAGCCACATCCCATACACATAAAATAAATAGAATAGGAAGAGCAATCATCATTAGTGTGCTTAAAAAATTAACAACTTGTCTTATTGTTTGTATTATTGCTTTTGTTTTTAATAAAGCAGCCTCTGGTTCTTTCACCACTAGGCTGTGAATTTTTCAGTTAGAGACAGATATTGGTTTCTCTTTATGCCCTAATACCTTGTAAAGAACCTGGCATGTTGTAGAGTTTCGACAAATATCACTAGATGAATGATGTTCTAGACTAAGAGTCAGCAAGCTTTTGTAAATTGCCAGATAGTGAATATTTTTGGCTTTGCAGGCCACGTGGGTCTGTGTCCCAACAACTCAGCTATACCATTGTTGTATAAATGTAGCCACAAATTGTATGTTAATGAATGAAAAGACCATGTTCAAATTTATTTATAAAAGCAGACAGAAGGCTAGATTTGGCCTGAGGGTTATAGTTTGCCAACTTCTGCTGCAGACAAAAGTAGTCTCAATGTGTAAAAGAAGGGCAAATAAGAATATTTTTCCCAAAGTAAACATCCCCAGAAATACAGAGAAGGCAATCTCTTCATCCTGACTTCAACTAATTGATCTGCTTTTACAGACATATGTACCCAGTTGCTCTAATAAACTAAAAGTGATAGAACGCTAGAAACAAAAGAGGTCTAAATGAATCTCTTTCTTATTGCTAAGAAAAGGAGTTTCTCATCATTCAGAGTGCCTACCTCATAGTGGCCAATTTTCTCTGAGACAACATATGTGGGGGAGAAAAATCAAACGCAGAGACTTATAGGTGCAGAATTCCTATACATCCACTGCCTCACTCTTGTTAGAAGTGAGTCAGGGAGGATTAGGAGGAACTTAACTGAGGAACATGGGGGAGAAGAAGGGGGGAAATGGTGGGGGAAAGGGAGAGAGGCAAACCATGTGAGACTCTTGAATGCTGACAAAAACTGAGGACTGATGGATGTGGGGGGGATGGGCATGGAGGAGGGCACTTATGGGGATGAGCTGGGTGTTTTATGGAAACCAATTTGACAATAAACTATTTGTAAAAAAAATAAAATAAAAAATAAATTTAAAAAAAGTGAGCCAGGGAGATAATCTAGGATTAAAAATAAAGCGTTTATTAACCCAATCTAAGGTGGGATGTTTGGCAATACCATCCTATCTTCCATCATTCCCAGTGCCAGAGGCCTGCAGAGCCAGCAATGTTTGCACTTAATAAAATCCAGGGCTACTCTAGGGTTCCAAAAGATGCCAGAGGGAAAGGAGTGCCTAGCACCTGACTCAGCCATGTACACAAAGCAAGAAATAATCTATTGAACTTGGATTCATTGATAAGGAGGGCCTAAACACTAGCAGTCTTGACAATGGCATTCCTTTAATAACATTACATCACAAGATCCAACTCAGGAGACCTTTAAGAACATATTTACTGCTAATTTGGCAAAGAGATGTCCAAAGTACTATAATTTGGTTCCCAACACAAAGCTGACCTAACACAATACTAGTTACAAGGTTTGAATCTCTGAAATACTTAAAGCTCTCAGTCTAACATTTCTTCCTAGCCTCCCCCAAAGATAAAAACAGTCTTCATATGTCCCCTGTTTTACAAGTAAAAAGACAAGGGCAAGTGGAGCTGACATGGACAATAGTTCTTCCCAGTTTGTGCAAGTGCCTGATGCAACTCTCTACCAGCTGAGCCTGTCATTGCATGAATTAGGGACATTTTATGGCAGGAGAAATGTTCTTTATTGATTTAATTTTTGTTGTAATCTTTAGGGTGGTTCCCATTCAAAGGTTATAAAGTAGCTAGATAGATAAGACAACTTGAAGAAGTGGCATTTCCAGTGGAAAGCACAATAAGAATATAGGAATCCAGTGTCAAAACTTTCCTTGAAACAGCTCCAAAGTCAGAAGAGCAGTTAGGAAGTGCTATCAAGGTAAAATCCTAGGTGCATTCCAAAACAGGACAACAATTTAAGATGCTATCTTCCTTTCTCCTGTCAACAGCTCCTGATTTGTTGAAGTGAACCTCCCCTTTCCTTAATGCCTTGGTAAATCTAGATTAACAAACTGGCATGCCCATCTTATATAAACTGCTTTACTTAAACCTACATGCCCCAAACTTACACTCAAGTGAGAGATCCTCACTAGAAGCTTAGAACAAGTTAATATGGTAATCCACATTTTGACTGAAAAGATTTTTTATGGCTGTGTGACACCCTCAAATGGGATAGCATAGCACAAGAGGCTCTCAATGCAGTTGCTTTTTGCATTCAAATGTGAGACCTCTTAGGGACATTAGGACAGATACACCTATTGTTTTGAAAGTACTAAATATTCATTAATTTGACCTCAAGAGAATCACACGTACATTTTAATTTAAGAAATACCTGAAAACATGGATACTTTTTTTTTTCCTTTCACACAATTTTTGGAATAAATAAAAATTAATTGGGTGACTGCCTGGCTCACTCAGTAGAGCATGTGACTCTTGATCTCAGGGTCATGAGTTCAAGCCCCAAGTTGGGCATACAGCTTACTTTAAATAAAAAATGAACTGCCTCCAGTGACGATGCATCATATAAAATGTTACAGGGCATGGTATCCCATCTATGTACTGCCATCTCCCCATTCTATCCCCACCCCCGCAAAAAAACTCTTAGTTATTATATTTGTCTCAGATTCTTAACAAGGAGCAATTCATTCTCTTAGGTAGGACCTAACTAAGGGGACATCCAAGTGTCCAGAGACATTTTTGTTTGTCACATTTGGGGAGGAAGGTGTTACTGGTGTCTAGTGGGTAGAGAACAGAGATACTGGTAAACATCCTACAATGTACAAGACACCTCCCCCTAACAAAGATGATCTGGTCCCAGAGTCAATAAAGCTGAGGTTGAGAACTCCCTGCTTATTTGAATATAGGACTACTATGAACCAGACTGTGAAACCACCCAAAAACCTAAGGACCATCTTAGACTGTATTTGCAGTATCTACACTAAAAGTTAATATTTTTCTTGCACATGGCACTGGTCTCCCACCTTGGAGGAGGGCTGGGAGGGATGGGAAACTGGAAAGGCTCTCTGGGCTCAGCCCATTCCTGGAGGACCTGGATGGTTCCAGGTGGTTGGGCTTTGTTCCTAAGTCTGTCTGGATTCAAGCATACTTTTCAGCAGAGGGCATGACATCAACTGACCTTTCTTTTAGGAAAGATGATTGAAGATGTGAATGAGAAAGAGGTTGAAGATAGACTGATGTTGCTTTGTGACCTTATATAACTCTACAGAATACTTTATATTCTGAAAGGGAACCATTAAGCTTCCTCAGGAACAGAAGTTGATATTAAATATAAAATTAAAAAGGTAGGGGCATCTGGGTGGCCCAGTCAGCTAAGCATCCATCTCAGGTCATGATCTTGCAGTTTGTGAGTTTGAGATCTGCATCAGGCTCCTGGCTGTCATAGCAAAGCCTGCTTAGGATTCTCTGTCTTCCTGTCTCTCTGCCCCTCCCCCACCTCTTTCACTCTCTCTGTCTCTCTCTCTTAAAATAAATAAACTTTAAAAAATAAAAAATAAGAGAGAGCCGGGAGCCTCGTGCCGGGACGCTACCACGACTGCGCGGCCGCTGGGGCGCCGTGGTGAGTGGGGCCGGATGCGTGGAAGCTCGCCGGGAAACTACCAAGGGCTCCAGGAGTTGGCCTGGGCTACCTCAAGAAACAAGCTAGAGTGCACAAGGTGGAGAGTCCCAAATATCACTACGAGTAGGAAAATAAAATAACCAAGGTCCCAACAAGAGAGACCAAGGGATACCATTCAAAAAACACTCTCTGAAAGGATAGGCCCTCGAAAATCAAAGAGTCTTCTTGGATATAGCAGCGCTCATAGAAACAGAGAGCATAACAGGTCTTTAAAACCAACAAGAGCCAGAAAGCTAACTAAAATGACGAAACGAAAGAGCTCTCCTCCAAAGAAACTCCAAGAAGAAATGACAGCTAATGAACTGCTCAAAACAGATATCAGCAGCATCACTGAACAAGATTTTAGAATAATAATGGTAAAATTAATAGCTGGGCTTGAAAAAAACATAGGGGACATCAAAGAAACTATGGCTACAGACAGAATGGAAAATAAAAATAGGCATGAAGAATTAAAAAATGCGATAAATGAGATCCATAATAAATTAGAGGCCTCCAATGCACGGATTGAAGAGGCAGAAAGGAGAATAAGTGATTTAGAAGACACCATTATAGAAAAACAAGAAGCTGACAAAAAAAGAGACAAACTGATCCAGGAACAGGAAAGAAGAATTCGAGAGCTCAGCGATACGGTCAAACGCAACAATATCCGTATCATAGGAATCCCAGAAGAGGAAGAGAGAGGGAAAGGTGCTGAAGGAGTCCTGGAACAAATTATAGCAGAGAACTTCCCCGACCTGGGGAAGGAAGTAAATGTGGAAGTACAAGAGGCTCAGAGGACTCCCCTCAGACGTAACCTGAATCGATCTTCTGCACGACATATCATAGTGAAAATGGCCAAATACAAGGACAAAGAGAGAATTTTGAAAGCAGCTAGGGAGAAAAGGGCCCTAACATACAAAGGGAAACCTATCAGAGTGGTGACAGACCTATCTACTGAAACTTGGCAGGCTAGAAAGGAATGGCAGGAAATCTTCAATGTGATGAACAGTAAAAATATGCAGCCAAGAATCCTCTATCCAGCAAGCCTGTCATTCAAAATAGAAGGAGAGATAAAAACCTTTCCAAATAAACAGAAATTGAAAGAATTTGTCACCACGAAGCCAGCCCTACAAGAAATCCTGAGGGGGATGCTCTGAAGGAAAGGTTGCAAGGAACAAAGATACCAGAGACACCACCACAAACATGAACCCTACAAAAGATACAAAGACTCTAAACCCACATATTTCAATAATAACACTGAATGTAAATGGGCTGAATGCTCCAATCAAAAGACATAGGGTAGCAGAATGGATTAAAAAACAAAATCCATCAATATGCTGTCTACAAGAAACTCATTTTAGACGGGAAGATACCTTCAGATTAAAAGTAAGGGGATGGAGAAATATATATCATGCTACAGGAAATCAAAAGAAAGCCGGAGTAGCGATACTTATATCAGACAAACTGGACTTTAAATTAAAGACAATCACAAGAGATGAAGAAGGGCACTACATAATAATTACAGGGTCCATCCATCAGGAAGAACTAACAATCATAAATGTCTACGCACCGAATATGGGAGCACCTAAATATCTAAAACAATTAATCACAAACAGAAACAAGCTTATAGATAAGAATGTGCTAATAGCAGGGGACTTTAATACTCCGCTTACAGCAATGGATAGGTCAACCAGACAGAAAATCACTAAAGAAATAATGGACTTGAAAGACACATTGGACCAGATGGATCTGACGGATATATTTAGAACTTTACATCCTGAGGCCAGGGAATTTACTTTCTTCTCAAGTGCGCATGGCACATTCTCCAAGATAGATCACATACTGGGACATAAAGCAGCCCTCAATAAATATAAAAGAATAGAGATCATACCATGCACACTGTCAGATCACAATGCTTTGAAACTTGAAATCAATTACAGGAAGAAGTCTGGAAAACCGCCAAAAACATGGAGGTTAAAGAACACCCTTCTAAAGAATGAATGGGCCAATCAGGCAATTAGAGAGGAAATTAAAAAATATATGGAAACAAATGAAAATGAAAACACAACAATTCAAAATCTATGGGATGCGGCCAAGGCAGTCCTAAGAGGAAAGTACATTGCTCTCCAGGCCTATTTCAAGAGATTAGAAAAAGCACAAGTCCAAAATCTAACAGCTCACCTAAAGGAGCTAGAGGCAGAGCAACAAGAACGCCCTAAACCCAGTAGAAGAAGAGAAATAGTAAAAATTAGAGCAGAAATAAACAACATAGAGACCAAAGAAACAATTGAACAGATCAATGAAACCAAGAGTTGGTTTTTTGAAAAAGTAAACAAAATTGACAAACCTCTAGCCAGGCTTATCAAAAAGAAAAGAGAGAGCACCCAAATAGACAAAATTATGAATGAAAATGGACTTATTACAACCAACCCCTCAGAAATACAAGCAATTATCAGGGAATACTATGAAAAATTATATGCCAACAAATTGGACAACTTAGAAGAAATGGACAAATTCCTAAACACACACTCACTACCAAAATTCACACGGGAAGAAATAGAAAACCTGAACAGACCCATAACGAGTGAAGAAATCGAATCAGTGATCAAAAATCTCCCAACAAATAAGAGCCCTGGACCTGATGGTTTCCCTGGGGAATTCTACCAGACATTTAAAACAGAATTAATCCCAATTCTTCTCAAGCTATTCCAAAAAATAGAAGTCGAAGGAAAACTCCCGGACTCATTTTATGAAGCCAGCATCACTCTGATTCCCAAGCCAGACAGAGATCCAGCAAAAAAAGAGAACTATAGGCCAATATCCTTGATGAATACGGATGCAAAAATTCTCAACAAGATCCTTGCAAATCGAATCCAGCAGCATATCAAAAGAATCATCCACCAAGATCAAGTGGGATTCATTCCTGGGTTACAGGGCTGGTTCAACATTCGCAAATCAATCAATGTGATCCATCATATCAATAAAAGAAAAGATAAAAACCATATGATCCTGTCAATAGATGCAGAAAAAGCATTTGACAAAATACAGCATCCCTTCTTAATAAAGACTCTCGAGAAAGTTGGGATAGAAGGAACCTACTTAAACATCATCAAAGCCATCTATGAGAAGCCTTCAGCTAACATCATCCTCAACGGGGAAAAACTGAGAGCTTTCCCCCTGAGATCAGGAACACGACAGGGATGTCCACTCTCACCACTGTTGTTTAACATAGTGCTGGAAGTCCTAGCATCAGCCATCAGACAACAAAAGGAAATCAAAGGCATCAGAATTGGCAAAGAGGAAGTCAAACTTTCACTCTTCGCAGATGACATGATACTCTACATAGAAAACCCGACAGACTCCACCAGAAGCCTACTAGAACTGATCCAAGAATTCAGCCAAGTTGCAGGGTACAAAATCAACGTACAGAAATCGGTTGCATTTTTATACACCAATAATGAAGCAACAGAAAGAGAAATCAAGAAACTGATCCCATTCACAATTGCACAAAAAACCATAAAATACCTCGGAATAAACCTAACCAAGGATACAAGAGATCTGTATGATGAAAACTATAGAAAACTTATGAAGGAAATTGAAGAAGACACAAAGAAATGGAAAAACATTCCATGCTCATGGATAGGAAGAATAAATATAGTTAAGATGTCATTACTACCTAAAGCACTCTACACATTCAATGCAATTCCAATCAAAATTGCACCAGCATACTTCTCAAAACTAGAACAAACTATCCAAAAATTTGTATGGAACCACAAAAGACCCCGAATAGCCAAAGTAATACTGAAAAATAAAACCAAAACGGGAGGTATCACCATCCCAGACTTCAGCCTCTACTACAAAGCTGTCATCCTCAAGACAGTATGGTATTGGCACAAAAACAGACACATAGACCAATGGAACAGAATTGAGAACTCAGAAGTGGACCCAAAAGTATACAGCCAACTGATCTTTGACAAAGCAGGAAAGAATATCCAATGGAAAAAAGACAGCCTTTTTAACAGATGGTGTTGGGAGAACTGGACAGCAACATGCAGAAGAATGAAACTAGATCATTTTCTCACACCATGCACAAAAATCAACTCAAAATGGATAAAGGACCTGAACGTGAGACAGGAAACTATCAACACCCTAGAGGAGAAAGCAGGAAACAACCTCCTTGACCTCCACCGCAGCAACTTCTTACTTGACACATCCCCAAAAGCAAGGGAATCAAGAGCAAAAATAAACTGTTGGGACCTCATCAAGATTAAAAGCTTCTGCACAGCCAAGGAAACAACCCAGAAAATTAATAGGCAACCAACGGAATGGGAAAAGATAGTTGCAAATGACATATCAGATAAAGGGTTAATATCCAGAATCTATAAGGAACTCACCAAACTACACGCCCGAAAAACAAACAACCCAGTGAAGAAATGGGCAGAAGACATGAACAGACACTTCTCCAAAGAGGACATCCAGATGGCCAACAGACACATGAAACGATGCTCAGCATCCCTCCTCATCAGGGAAATACAAATCAAAACCACACTGAGATACCACCTCACGCCAGTCAGAGTGGCTAAAATGAGCAAATCAGAGAACTCTAGATGCTGGCGAGGATGTGGAGAAACGGGCACCCTCCTACACTGTTGGTGGGAATGTAAACTGGTACAGCCCCTCTGGAAAACAGTGTGGAGGTTCCTCAGGAAACTAACAATAGAACTCCCTTATGACCCAGCAATAGCACTGCTAGGAATTTACCCAAGGGATACAGAAATGCTGAGGCATAGGAGCACATGTACCCCAATGTTCATAGCAGCACTCTCCACAATAGCTAAAACATGGAAAGAGCCTAAGTGTCCATCAACAGATGAATGGATCAAGAAGATGTGGTTTATCTATACCATGGAATACTACATGGCAATGAGAAACAATGAAATCTGGCCATGTGTAGCAACATGGATGGACCTTGAGGGTGTTATGCTGAGCGAAATAAGTCAGGCAGAGAAGGACAAATATCATATGTTTGCACGTATAGGAGGATTAGGAGGAACTTGACGGAGGAACAAGGGGGAGAAGAAGGGCGGAAATGGTGGGGGAAAGGGAGAGAGGCAAACCATGAGAGACTCTTGAATGCTGACAAAAACTGAGGACTGATGGATGTGGGGGGGAGGGGGGATGGGCATGGAGGAGGGCACTTGTGGGGATGAGCACTGGGTGTTATGTGGAAACTAATTTGACAATAAACTATTTGTAAAAAAAAAAATAAAAAAAAATAAAAAATAAAATAAAAGGCAGCAATTACACATACTAGTGAGTTGTTTCTGCACATAGAAAATAATACGTAAGGTTAGGCCTTGTCTGAACACTGGATCATAAATGTTTTAATTAAAATGCTTTTTATGGCTGCAAAAGTGGTATATGCCTAGGACAAAGCAGCAGTGGACTCCAGGCTGAGGTGCAACATATGGAAGGGCTCAAGAACAAATAGGACTCAACACCCTCAGAGGTTGGAGAACTCCAGGTAAGTGGTATGTTTGTGGGAAAATGCTGGAGGAAGGTGTAGTAGGATCATGAGGACTGAACCTGCCTCAACTCTCTCTCACAGAAGGGACATTTGCCTGCTGCTTGAACAGGTTTCTTCACACCTCAGAGGAGAGCACACATTCTTGGCCATCTAACCAAATGATAGGACTTACATAGTCTCTGAGCTGACTCCTTACTTCCCATGCCCCACCACCTTCCCACTTCCCTGAAGGTCAGACTGTCAAACTCTGAATCTGGCAAGGCTGTACCTGCTCATTCAAGTCCATTCACTTCATTTGAGGGCGCTATTTGGAGGCACCTGAAACCTCAGTGACCAGAATGGAAGGAGAATCTGGAACTCGAGGCATGTGCATAAAAACATAGGAACTGAGGAGAGGAAGTAGAACACCCACATGTAGTTCAAGCCAGCATCAGTGCCCAAGGAGTGTGGTTTAGTAGGTGTTTTAATTATGAGTGCAGTAGGTTCAAGGAAATAATATCATCCCAATCCATTTGAAGGAGGGTCTCAGGAACCAACCAAGTAAACAGTTCTGTGTGCTATCAGGAAAACCAACAAGAGTTAAGAAAAGTTAGTTTTGGGGGCACCTGGGTGGCCCAGTCAGTTAAGCAGCTGACTTCGACTCAGATCATGATCTCAAGGTTCTCAAGTTAGAGCCCTTATCTGTCCGTTCAGAGCCTGGAGCCTGCTTCAGAGTCTGTGTCTCCACTCTCTCCCTACCCCTCCCCTGCTCATGCTTTCTGTCTTTCAAAACTGAATAAACATTAAACTTTTTTTTTAAGTTAGCTTTTGTGAAGGGGAACAAGGTGGAGGGCAGCTGTGTAGGCCCAGGTTTAAGGTTCCATCTGACAAACAGGGAATTATTAAAATCATCAGGATGGGAGAAGAAATTTTCCTCCTATTAGAAATTACCTCAATCACCCCATGACTGTGGTAGTAAAATGCACTCCCAATATTTTTTTTATCATTACTATGATCTCCTGAGAAAGCTACGTCCTACAGATGCTTCAGCCTCTAGAACCTTCATATCCTAGAAAGATGCCTAGTCACACACATCATAACCTCACACCATGGAGTGTCTTCCTCCATCCCCAAAACAATCCATCACTCAGATCGTGAACATACATATTTAGTAAACCATGCAGAAATTTCTGTGGAGTCACCGAAAGTCACCCTAAGCAGTACCTAGCTCTTGGTTGCCTTCCTATCATCCCTTCATTTCCAGTCTCCCTTCAGCATCTCCCCCAGTCTTGCCAGGACCCTCTGGAAGTTCCAAATTCTTCTTCCTTATACAGAGCAGCTTCAAAAGAACCCCTCAGTTTGAGTCCTGGTACCACCCAGCACCAGCTCTGTGACATTGGCCCAGTCACTTACCCTCTCTTAATCTCAGTTTCCCTAACTATAAAATGGGAATTTTCAAAGACAAGAAAACAAATAAGAATGCACTTTTTAAAGGACACCTGGGTAGCTCAGTCAGTTAAGTGTCTGACTTCAGCTCAGGTCATCATCTCACAGTTGGTGAGTTCAAGCTCCATGTCAGCCTCTGTGCTGACAGCACGGATCTGGAGCCTGGAGCCTGCGACAGATTCTGTGCCTCTCTCTCTGTCTCTCCCCCACTCACATTCTCTCTCTTTCTCTCTCAAAAATAAACAAAAACATTTTTTTAAAGAATATGTTTTTTTTTTCCTAGAAAGAAAGTAAAAACAAAAAAAAAAAAACAAACTACAAATAAGAATGTAATGAGGTTTTTTTTCTGGAAAAAAATTAAAAAGCCAAACAAAACAAATGACAATTTTTTTAATGTTTTATTTATTTCTGAGAGAGAGAGGGAGAGAGACAGCGTGATCAGGGGAAGGTCAGAGGGGGAGGGAGTCACAGGCTCTGAAACAGGCTCCAAGCTCTGAGCTGGCAGTCAGCACAGAGCCCGATGCGGGGCTCGAACCCATGAACCGCGAGATCATGACTTAAGCGAAAGTCGGACGCTTAACCGACTTAACCGCTTAACCACCCAGGTGCCCCTGACAATTTTCATAGTACCCACTCTTAGTGTCAAATGAAAACCCCAAGGAAAATGCTAGCACAACATCTGGCACATAGTAAGTACTCAGTAAATGCTATCCATTATTATCCTTAATATTAGTTCCTAGAGCCATGTGATCTTGATAACCACTGTCCATCCTACAAGCCAAGCAAATTACTTTTCCAAATGAGACAGAAAAAAATGTTTCTCTACTTGTTACCTGGAGAATGAGGGACCCTCACAGAACCTGCCAAGGCACTAAATGTTTAAAACACACTCTGTGTGTCTCTCTCTCCCTCCTTCTCTCTCCCTCTCTGTCTCTCTCTTCCTCCTCTGCTTTCTCCCCCTCTTATCTCCCCCCATCTCTCCCTCTTCCTTCTTCTCTGTCTCTCTGTCTGTCTGTCTGTCTATCTCTCTCCCTTTTCCACTCTCCTACTTTCTCTCTCTCCCTCCCTCTGGCAGCCTGTGGCCCTTTATCCTTCATTGGCCATGCTGATCTGTCCTTACTGTTTACTTGTCCTGACCTCCTCTCTCCCTCCCTCTCTCTCCCTGTCTCTGTCCCTGTCTCTCTCCCTCTCTGTCAGACTTTCTCTGTCTCCACTCTCTCTGTCTCTCTCTGGTTGACCATTTTCTTACAAGGACAGGACTCCTTGTTCCCATGTACCTGCAACAGCAGCTCCCTTGGTCCTCTGGACCCAGCTCTGCTCATCTTGCAGCAACATTACCAACATTGTCTGATGTAGACCCCAGGTCTCTTCTTCAAATTATCAAGGCAAAGACATGATGGCTCAGCTTAAATGAAATGTCTACACTTGATCTGCTTAGCTGTGACCAAAGGAGCAGGGCCATTTGTCACATGTTCCTGAGCCCACCTGTTGGCAGGAAAATGAGAATGCATGCAAACAAAACGTGGCTGACAGCCCACATGCATTTATCAAAACAAGAGTCCTGGTCAAAGCTGACATGTGCAGGCTGGGCATGCAGAGCTGGGCTTCAATCACATGCTAGCCCCTGGGCTTCACCTACCAGTGGTTCTGAGTCTACACATATTCTCCTGCCATGTCTAGAAATTGAAGGGCATTGGTGCAATTCACTAAGCAGGCAAGCATGCAAAAAGAAGGAAGGCACTGAACCTCCAAACAAAAGCGTGTCTCCCCTTCAGAATTCCTTCCTACGTAGCATTTCCCAAATAATATTTGAAGAAGCAGATATTCATGAGTCATTGCCAAGTTCTTCTCACCTCATTTCTTTTAAAGGACCTCTCTGGAAGGCAGGCTTCAAAATAAAGGTCTATCCCCCTGGGAGAGCTGTGTACATTAGCACACAAAAGTTCTGAAAAGTCTGCAGGAACAAACCTAGCATTTCCCATACATATTTGACAAAAAAACTCTTTTTAAGTACAACATCTATTAATATCATATATATTCCTCTCTGGAATACAGTTTGGATAGTTACCACATACCATTCTGTTTTATTCTGCCTTCTTTTGGGACGTTGGTTATGTTTCTGTATAATCCGTCCTACTATCCTGTGAGCTCTTCGAGGACACTGAGCATCGAATCTTGCCTGGTCTTGTTTCCCAGCACTGCCTGACAACTGAACTTTTCTTCAGCAAAACCCACTGCAGGCTATCATTCTTTAACCTCTCTCTTCCATATTCACTTGGATTTTACCTTCAGCCGCTTCACATCTTACCCCATTCTATAATGCTCTGTTCCCCAAATTTACTCCTCACTATCTCTTTTCTCCTTGAGAAATAAAATGCACATATTTTCCAACTGTATCCCCATCCACATGTTCTCTCTCTCCTGCCCTAGTCCTGCTGCTCCCCTATTCACTCATCATGATGGGCCCTCTGTTCTGGCAGAGATGCACCTTTGGGGTTAGGGGTATAAGGAGGAATAAGCTACATTTCCTATGAGTTCCCAGGCTGAATAAAGACTCAAGACAGGTAAACAGTAAGGATAGATCAGCATGGCTGATAAAGGATAGAGATCCACAGGCTTCCAAGACCATGCAGAAGATGGAAGCATGAGCCAGCCTTGAGGGACAAGGGAAAGCCACCCTGTAGACAGACCAAGGATGACTGAAGTCTTAAACAAATAGTGGGAAGGGAGTGGACTCCAGTCTGAGGGAAGCAGCTGGAACAGTCCAGTCAGTGTGCATGAAAAGCCACGAAAAGTTTGACATTGCTGCAGTCCCATGGTGGATACAGAGAGCAGTAGAGAGGGGCCCTAAAAGACTGGCCTGGGCAGGGTCCTTATCAGCCCTGGTGGGGACTCTGCAGTTGGTACCATAGATTGTGAGCTCCGGTAGTGGGCTTAATGCACAGTGATGACTTATCTAGTACACATCTTAGAAAGATCACTCAGACACCTGGGTAGAGTCAAGTGGTGAATCAGACAAGGGAAGCCAATACGTGGGCAGAAGGGGAGAAAAGACAAGACTGTCAATGTTATGAGGGAAATCAGTTGTACTTAACTGAGCTTCTCTAACTAGATACTGCCTGTTATGCCTCATCTTTCATTTGCTCAAAATCACCATCTTTTCACCCAAAGGTCTCTCCCTGTCTGCTTCCCCATTTTCCCCTTGATTTTTTAAGTCTCCAGATCAAGAACCTTAAGACCATCTTTGACTCCTTCCTCTCTAAGACCCATTAATCCTTCCTCTGTTCATGTCCTCTGTCTGTCTGTCCCTCTCTGTTCAGTGGCCTCCTCCCTAGCCCAGCCCCTAGCATATTGGACAGTTTATCCTGCAGTCTCTTATCTAGTCCCTTATCAGCATCTTCCCTCTCTAATCCACAGTAATTCACTCTCAAAGCAATGACATACGTTTTTTTTCTGCCCTGCACTCTGTGGCCCTTAGATTTATTTGCATTTCTCTCTCCAAATCTTTGATTCCAGCCAAACTAATTTTCTCAATTCCCCACTCTCCAAGTCATGCTTTTCTATTACCCAGAGTGCCATCTTCTCTCTCTCTCTCTCTCTCTCTCTCCTTGGGCCTGAGGCCCAGCTCATCGCCATTTTCTTGGTAGGACTTTCTTCTGAATGATTGTATCTGTACCTTTTGCTCCACTACTTGAATCCTGACCATGGGCTTTCCTGTATTGATATTAATCTCTTTACATGTAGGTCTTATTTCACCAGCTAGACAGTAAGCCTTCAGAGAAGGAAGAGACTTTATTATGCATTTTGGCCCTTCTTCCCCTAATAGGCACAGAAGGGACATATTAATGTTGTTGGTAAGGCACTTTGTGCTCCTATTCACTCCATGGGTCACTATTGGCCAACAATGGTCTCCCATGAATAAATGGGACTTTCTGAGATTCCTACTGACTATGGGGAAGTGATTTAGGCAATAGGGAGATTCTGGCTCCTTGACTTTTTCTATAGATAATCTCTGTAAGTACTAAAATTTCTAGTTCTCTAATTTGCTAGGAAATGAGCCAAACTGGACCTAACAAATAGGAAATCCCAGAAGGTTATAGGCTGTGTTCTAAGCTTGTTATAAAATCATGATAAGATTTAGTAAAGGATTGTCATGGATTTTTGTACCACTTAATACTCTCCCATCATATTAAATGAAAAAACATGTATTCAAAACAAGCAAAAAGTATAATCAGACCTGTAAGTACAAAGAACAAACTAATAGTTGCCAGAGAGAAGGGAGTTAGGAGTTAGGGAATATGGATGAAGGGAACTTGGAGATACAGGCTTCTAATTATGGAATGAATAAATCATGGGAATAAAAAACACATAGGAAATATAGTCAATGATATTGTAATGGTATTGTATGACACTATTGCGGTGGGGAACTTATGGTGAACATAGAATAACATATAGAGAAGTTGAATCACTATGTTACATACCTGAAACTAATATAATATTGTGTGTCAACTATACTCACATAAAAAATTAATAAAATAAAATAAAATATTCATCATTTTTCCCTATAAGAATCTGATTCAAGTAGCATGAGTACAATATTCTAAGCATTATTCTAGATGCTTTTGCCTTTATTATGTCACTTTGTTATCAGATGTCTTCATAGCTTTAGCAAAACAGAGATGACTGTGTTTTACTTATTTGTGTCTGCAGATTTAACTGAAGCTAGCCAAAACAAAGTTATAATATAAACTATATAAATTAGATAATGGGATCTACTGAGTTACATTTAACCAGGTAACTAATCAATATTTGTTGAATATACTTTTGGAAACATTAAACTTAAACTTTCATAAAACCTCACAAGGTTGGTATTGGCTACATTCAGAATGAGTAAACTGAGAGTAATGGACAGGAAATACCTTGCTGTGGTTACATAGTCAGTAAATGGATCAGGATTAGAACACAACTCAGCCTGGCTCCAAGTCTTGCACTTGACTGCTTTCCAACAGATAGCCAAAGGAAAAGACCCAGACATGGGGCCATGGAGCACCTGGGTGGCTCAGTCAGTTAAGCATTTGACTTCGGCTCAGGTCATGATCTCTCAGTTCATGAGTTCAAGCCCTGCATCAGGATCTGCTGACAGCTTAGAGCCTGGAACCCGATTCTGTCTCCCTCTCTCACTGCCCCTCCCCTGCGCGCACACTCTCTCTCTCTCCTCCAAAAATAAACATTTAAAAAAAAAAAAAAGGAAAGAGTCAGACACTCCCAGATTCAAACCTTCCCTCTCTCCTCAAGTGAGCACAGTAGACAGAACTCAGAGCATGAACAACCACAAATATGTCAACACATAGACTCTGAATAGTTAGCACTTGTAATGCAACAGGTGGATTCTGTTACTTTACCAAGAGGAGTTGAACCCCTTGTGGAGGCCAGTTAGAGCAGGGATTTGTAAGAGGTATTCTCCACCTCACCTTCCCACCTTACCTTCCAAGGAGGTTACGTCTGCAAGAGCAGACAAAACTCAAACCCGTCTCTTGGTGTCTTCTGGTCTATCCCTCTGCCCTACATGCCACATGTAATTTTCAATTTAAAAATAAATACAATCCATAAAATTAAAGTGCTATAAACAATGCTGGAAATAACCACATCCATTCTGCACTGCACCCTCAAATCCCTTCCTGGTACATCTTCCAAATGAGACAGAGGCCACATATGAGGGAAAACAACCAATGTAAATAGTTACAGTTTCAAAACCTTATCCTAAAACATAAGTAACTTTTAAAAAGTAGCAACTGTAGGGACACCTAGGTGGCTCAGTCAGTTAAGTGTCTGACCTTTGATTTCCGCTCAGGTCATGATTTCACAAGCTCACAAGTTTGTGAGATTGAGCCCCATGTAGGGCTCTGCACTGATAGCAAGGAATTTGATTGGGATTCTCTCTCTCTCACTCTCTCTCTGCCCCTCCCCTGCTTGTGTTCTCTCTCTCTCTCTCTTTCCCTTTCTCTCTCTCTCTCTCAAAATAAATAAATGAACTTAAAAAATAAAATAAAAAGTACCAACTGTTTTAAATGAAGTCCTTAGAAATATGTTTATATATATATTATATCCCTTATACAAATTCTCACTATTTTCAAAACAAATGTTTCCTGTAAAGGAAGTAGCATATGTTGAGTTTAAAGATAGACTCTTCATTGGGAAAACCTGAATTCAAATATAAGAAAGCTATTACCCTAATGTGAATGATTCATTTATTAAGAAGCAGGAAGCTTGTTCTTAAGAGGAGAACATTTATTCATTGCTCACTGACTTAATGATATTCATGATATTCTTCCTTGTAGTTCTACAATTAACCTTTAGTCATGCCATTTTCTTACATAAGAATTATCTGGATTGTATATAAAACTTGTGTATATATGCATGGTCTTTGATCTAGAGCACTCATCCACACAGGACTAATAACATATGATTGTGAAATTCTAAGGAAGGCTGGAATTCTCTGTGATGTCGGAGACATAAAAATCATTACATTTTGCTGTTGTTATTCTGAGCGGTAGTGCTTTCAGTTTAATTATTGGTGGTAAATCTCTTAGCTGAGTGATTCTTTTAAGGATGACTGTTATATTAAGACAAATGGAACTTTTCGTAGTCCTGGTAAGTACAGTATGTAAAAGGTCTGAACATTTGATCAAATTGTATGGTTAATCCTCTAATTGCCCACTGAGAAACTGTTTCAGGAATAATTACAGTACCTGGTCCTATTCATATGCATTGCTAATCCTTTTAAAAATCTTATGAAGCTATTTGGTTCAATAATACCCTGAGGCTGAAGTTACTATAAGTTTGACAGACATTTGCTACAAATTACTACCCTAGAAACACACACACACACACACACACACACACATTCACACACACAGACATTTGCTTTCAAAGTGTCCACTGCATTTTAAGTAAGTTTTTACTCATGAAATTTTGCCTAAGCATTTCATTTATATTTATATAGATGTCAGATTTTTCTCATGGGGTGGGGAGTGACATTAGTAAAGACCAGATAGATAGAGGAAAATGCACACTCTTCCTCTGCCTCTTAGCCAGGCTAACTTCTATTGGCCCTAAATTTAAAAATTATTGCTAAAGACGTATAGGAGGATTAGGAGGAACTTAACGGAGGACAGTGTGGGAGAAGAAGGGGGGAAATAGTGGGGGAGGTGGAGGGAGGCAAACCATGAGAGACTCTTGAATGCTGAGAAACAAACTGAGAACTGATGGGTGTGGGGGGAGGGGGGAGATGGACATGGAGGAGGGCACTTGTGGGGATGAGCACTGGGTGTTATATGGAAACCAACTTGACAATAAACTATTTGTAAAAAATAAAATTTTTTTTAAAACTCATTGCTAAAGACCCAAATTGAGGTCAGTCTCCTCCCTCCTTTCTCCATGCAAGTACCAGCTGCTGGTGTTTTAGAGATGTGAATAAGGCATGTTGCCATTCTCAAGGGAATAACAGGTATATAACTACAAAATGATGAGGTCTCTATTGATCTTCAGACAATGCAGGCCAAAGAAAGGGTTGGGCCTGGAAAAATCTGGGAAAGTTTCAAGGAAAGGGTAAGAATAAGCGGAAATAATTTGGGCCACTTTCCAAAGAATCTCCTACCAGTTGCCTACTAGAATAGGCAGCTTTCCATGATTATTGCTTTAAACCAAGTGTATTTAGCCCTAGAATGAATAAGTAGAGTGTAAAGTATGTGACTCTTTAACACAAAAAAAATAAGTTGTCGACTCTTGTAAAAGAAAAAAAATGTGGCATTTTTGACACGCCCTCCCTTAATTTCTCTTTTTTGGTTCTTACCATCAACAATCCCATGAAAGTCCATGAAATCGGATGGGCTTAGAGAAAGCAAGACCTGGATCAAGAACAGGAGGACATCAAAAATAGCAAAGCAGGAAGGCGAGCCAGGAAAAAAGGAAAAACAGGAAAAAAGTCAGAGCGTGGTGTTGGGTTTTAATGACTCTGAAAGTCAATGTGTCTATGAGAAAGAAACTGTGGTTATAGGGCATCAAGAAAAACTTATTCTTTCTTCATTTGACATAAAGCAAAAAAGAAAAATAGAGAACTATAATTTTGTATTCCAATGTGTATTCTGCAAAGTATATATTAATTGAAGTCTCATGGGACAATTGATTGTCTCTTGTGGATAATTATCCTAAGCATAATAACTATTAGGTATGACAATATGTGTCACGTTAAATTTGGTTTAAGTTTTATTTTATTAAATATTAAGGCTTATTCTTGTTTGTTCAATCTTCTGTTGCCCTGTTAATATGTTCATAACTCTAAAAATGTAGAGGCAGTATCAGTTAAGCACAACTGGATTATTCTCCCATGTCTCAGTATGTTCTTTCTCTCCTTCTCCCCTGACTCCCACCATCTTCATCTCCACATGGAACCACTTAGGAGAATAACAATATATTTAATGATCAGGATATTAGGATAAATATTTTTGAAAGATATAAAAAGATACTAAAAGGAAAATATTATGTCATGCATAAATATTAAGGAAAGTTGATTAGAAATTATGCAGTAGGAGTCTTATCAGAATAAATGATTCTTTTACCTTCTCACATAATATCAAAAATATACACAAAATTACAACTCCACTATTAAGTGAATATTTATGGATCATGAGGAGAAAAAAAAAGAGAATACAAGGGGATTCCCAAATTGTCTCTGACATTGACCCTATATTGTATCTGTGATGGATATTAATATAATAAAAGCCATCCAATTTTTTCCCACTTCACAGCTCAAACAGCTTTCTATCACATGTTTTTAAAATCCAGTACAATATTATGCTAGATAATAGCTGAAGGTGAGTCAGGGGAAGGTCAAGAAGTTCCAGGATCTTCAGGAGGCATTTGGATAGTCCGTTTTCAACCCACTAACCATTTCTTTCACTATAACCAAACAAAAACAAAAACAAAAAACAAATCAAAAAGTCCAAATGTAGCCACATGAGCACCAAAACATAGTCATGAAAGCCCAGAAGGCCCTGGTTTTAATGAGATATCAAGTAGCTGATAACTTTTATTCAGCATCAAACATGAAGTTCCACTCCATACTTCAAAAATGTAGACCTCATCATATTATAGAGACCAAATATCAAATTACACAAACTAGGATATTGCTTGAGGAGTTGCTGTTGACCCACTGCAGTGCTTTGAACTGTAGGTAGGATGGGGTCATGTGGCTCTATCTGGGGAATCAGGAGTGGCAGTGGGAAGTTAATAGGCTTTGGAACCTGATGGCTGGAGCTGAATCTCAGCTGCTTACTTACTAAAGTTTTAACCTTTGGCATGTTACTCAGCCTCAACTTACTCATCTGCAAATGGAAGTAATCACAGTGTACTGCCCTGGCAAGGTTGCTGTGAGGTTTTACATCTAAAGTGACACATGGTGAATGTGAGTTTCCTTCCTCCCACTTCCACAAGATTCAAGCAAGTTTCTCACTCTCTTTTAATTTTTCTTATTTTTAAATGATCATCAGTAGCAACTGCTTCCATGTTCTACAAATAGGTGCCACAAAGACTGATTGAGAATTGTTTATGTAATTCATAAATGTTTATCTTCTAAGAATGAGGAATTATATAGAAGTAGGTGATTTCCAAATAATAGAGCCTTATTATTCTACCTATCTTTATTCAATTGTGATAACATAACATTATTGTGGCTATGTTGTTGGATAGAAAATTGCTATTTAAAGTAACAAAAAAGAGAAACATCTGTTTCTATATTAGGTTAAACTACCAAAGCTTCCATTTCTATTGCAGAAAATCAACTGTGATAGCAGCCTCCAAGATGGTCCCCAAATACACTTCCTTGTCTACCAGACTTAGTCTGTGTAATCAATAAAATATGGCATAAGTAATGGTAAAAGCCCCTGGTTTCATATCTTTTTTCATATCTTGAATATTTTTTTCGTATCTTGAATCACTGCTTAGGGTAAAACAGCTGCCCATCCTGAAGATGCAAGTAACCTTTGCAGATGTCCACAGAACGAAGAATTGAGGTCCCAGCCAATAGGCACTGAGAAAAGAATAGGCATGAAAAACCACGTGAAGTGGATTCTCCTTCAGCTGAGAATTTAAAAGACTACAGCTCTGGCTTGACTGTAACTTGATGGTAGAGCCTGAGCTAGAACTCCTTAGGTAGGCACTCCTGGATTCCTGGACCCCCAAAACTGATATAATAAGTGTTTGTTGTCTTAAGTTACTAAGTTTGGGATAACTTGTTGCCCAGTGGTAGGTAACTAATACATTACCTAATCAAAACATACAATCACACACATACATGGGCATACACACATTCATTAAGAAATTCTTAGCATTGGGGTACATGTGCCCCTACGCATCAGCACTCCTATATCCCTTGGGTAAATTCCTAGCAGTGCTATTGCTGGGTCAAAGGGGAGTTCTATCATTAATTTTTTGAGGATCCTCCACACCGTTTTACAGAGGGACTACACCAGTTTACATTCCCACCAACAATGTAGGAGGGTGCCCATTTCTCCACATCCTCACCAGCATCTAGAGTCTCCTGATTTGTTCATTTTAGCCACACTGACCGGCATGAGGTGGTATATCAGTGTGGTTTTGATTTGTATATCCCTGATGATGAGTGACGTTGGGCATCATTTCATGTGTGTTGGTGATCCGGATGTCCAATGTTCATAGCAGCACTTTCAACAATCATGGAAACAGCCTAAATGTCCATCAACTGATGAATGGATCAAGAAGATGTGGTTTATCTATACAATGGAATACTACATGGCAATGAGAAAGAATGAAATCTGGCCATTTGTAGCAATGTGGATGGAACTCGAAGGTGTTATGCACAGCAAAATAAGTCAGGCAGAGAAAGACAGATACCATATGTTTTCACTTATAAGTGGAATAGGAGAAACTTAGCAGAGGACGATGGGGGAGGAGAAGGGGAGAGGAAGGGAGGCAAACCATCAGAAACTCTTCAATACTGAGAACAAACTGAGGGCTGACTGGGGTAGGGGAGAGGGGAAGGGGGATAATGGGCATGGAAGAGGCCACTTGTTGGGATGAGCACTGGATTTATATGGAAACCGACTTGACAATAAACTATGAAAGAAAAAAGAAAAAATCCTTAGCATACTACTTTAATGTAATAATTATACTGTAGTCTGGAGTCCTGCCCTAAAGTTGTCCATACAGATGTACCATAATATCATGATGACCTTTAGTTTTTCAGCCAAGAGTCTTTAGTCACTCGTGCCCAAGATGTACTCATCTCACATCAAATTCCATCTTACGTCAAAGAGTATATTTAGGTTGAAGATAAGAGATACTCTTGGCTTCCATATCTTTACCAAAAGAAGGACAAGTATAAATGAAAATATTTGGCCTACTAAATAAAAAGGCCTCGTTAGTCTCTTCCCGTAGAATGAAAGGACAATCCAAATTTTACAACCTCTGGAAAATTTGCTAGGCATGGTAAGAAATCAGTGAATGTGCATTGTTTATTCATTGAAGACATTCTTCTGAAGCATTTATAATATGGGTTATTATCAAAAATAAATCAAAGAAAAAATGAATGGACAAGTTATATATATATTAATTGTTATACTTTGAAATATATTAAGGATTTTATAAGAATCCTAAGACACTGACTATTCAGTATTTATGTAAAACACATATGTAAGTACATACATAAAAGATTTAAAAGATTATACCTAGATCTGACATGGCCTATTAAATCCTACATTCATCATTTAGTTAATTCCCAAATTCTGTGCCATCATCATGAGATGAAACACCATTAATCAACAAAATGATTTGTTTATTTACATAAAGTGAGTCATGAAGTAAATTTTTATTTCTGGTTCAGACTATGATATTCATTAAGTGAGTAATGCTGTAGTGAAATACGATTCTTTAAATACTAATAGTAATGACATTAACTAAAAATATTAGAGATGAGTAAAGGAAAGTAAGTAGACAAAAACTGGAATAGGTAGTTGTGCCATAGTTTTGAAGAGGTGGTCTGCAATTTGAGTTATTAAAACTGTTTTCAAACAAGCCTGTCATGCTTTATTCTGGATTTCAATATATTATGTAAAGAAAATCTCCATCATAATGATATTCAGAAAGCAGAGCACTGCCTGTGAACCTTTGGGAAGGGACAAGTGGACTTGAAGAAATATGGTATTATTCTTTGAACTCAGAAAAAAAACAGACCAAATGTCATCAAATCAACTGAAAGCAAGATATTTGCACTTTGAAGAACTTTCTGCAACCTACCTCAATTTAATTCAGACTTGAATACTTGGAATGTTCCTGAAATCCCAGCCCCTTTTCAATTCAGACTTGAATCCTCAGAATCCAATGACGATAAAACCCTTAGAAATATCTCAAAGGCCAGAAACTCAAACAAATTAAAACTAAAACCACTAAAATATATATAATTGTTTAAATATATACACAAAGAGGATTTGACAAATTTTAACCTCCATTAAGGATTCTTTAATAACTCTTAGCAGGAGATTTCCTCAAACTAGTAAATAGAATCTATAAACAAAACCTAAAGTTTAATATTGAATGTTTTTCTTTGCCCTTAAGATGGAGAAAAGGCAAAGAGTCTACTCTCACCATTCTATTCAAAATTGTACTTAAAGTCTTAGCCATTATAATAAGGTAAGAAAAAGAAATAAAAGCCATTAAGATTAAAAAGGAATAAGTAAAACTCATTTGCAGATGACATGATGACATATTTAGAAAATCTTATGAGATATATAATACAACCATTAAAACATATGAGCATTCATCAAGGTCCCAGGATTATAGGATTAATATACAAAATCAATTATATTTTTAATGCTAGCACAAACAATTGGAAAAGAAATTTTTTAAATTTCATTTATATAGCACAAAAACGTATAATACTTAAGGATAAGTTTAACAAATGAAAACTATCAAAATATTGCTGAGAAAAAGGAAAATTACATAAAGTAAAAATATACACCACGTTCATGAATCAAAAGACTCAATATTATTAAGATGTCAATTCTCCTCAGATTGAACTCAGAATTCAATATTGGTAGGTTTTTGTAGAAATTAATGATGACTCGAAAATCATCAGAGAAATTCAGAGAACCTAGAATAACCAAAGCAATCTTGAAAAGGAAGAACAAAGTTGAAGGATTTCCACTGATTTTAAGATATGCTGTAAAGCTACAGGAATCAAGATAGTGTGGTATTGGCAGAAGGATTGATAGTAGATGAATGAAACAGAATAGAGAGCCCAAAGATAAACCCACACTTAAAAGATCATTTGATTTTTCTTTAAAGGAGGTACAGCAATTGAAGGAGAAAGAATAATCTTTTAAAGTTTGATGTCTGTGGGGGAAAATGCTTTGACTCCTATCTTATACCATCCACACAAATTAACCTAAGCTGGATCATAAATGAAAATATAAAAGCTAAAACTGTAAGTCTTTTAAAAGAGAGCTTAGGAATATTTGTAACTTTGGGTAAGTAAGGTTTTTTTTTTCCCAGATGACATATGGAGAAAATAATAATCATAAAATAAGAAGATTAGACTTTACAAAATTTAAAACTTCTGTTCATTAAAAAATATCATTAAGTTGAATGGATAAAGAAGATGTGGTATAGGAGTGCCCAGGTGGATCAGTTGGTTGAGCACCTGACTTCATCTCAGGTCATGATCTCATAGAAGGTGAGTTTGAGCCCCACATTGGGCTCTGTCTTCCTTGCTCTCTGCCCCTCCCCCACTTGTGCACTCTCTCTCAAAAATACATAAATCATTTTTTTAAATCTTAAAAATAAAGAGACAATATGGTATGTATGTGTGTATATACATATACAATGGAATAATACTTGGCAATCAGACAGAATGAAATCTTGTCATTTCCAACCACATGGATGAACTAGAATGTATTATGCTAAGTGAAGTAGGTCAGTCAGAGAAAGACAAATATCATAGGGTTTCACTCATTGATGTAATTTAAGAAACAAAATAAATGAACAAAAGAAATAGGGAAGGGAAGAAAAAATAAGATAAAAACAGAGAAAGAGGCAAACCATAAGAGATTCTTAAATACAGAGAACAAACTAAGGGTTGCTGGAGGAGAGTTGGGTGGAGAGATGGGCTAAATAGGCGATGAAAATAAGGAGGACACTTGTTGGGATGAGCACTGGGTATTAACTGTAAGTGATTAATCACTAAATTCTACTTCTGAAAACCATTATTACACTTTATGTTAATTAACTTGGATTTAAATTTAAAAAAATATGTATCACTAAGAATATGAATAGGCAAGATACAGACTGGGAGAAAAAATTTACAAAAGATATATTCATGTTATATAAAGAGCCCCTAAATCTCAATAAAAAGAAAAATAAAGACAAGAGATTTCAACATTTCACAAAAGAATAAATACACATGAAAAATGTTCAATTTCACAGTCACTGGGGAAATGCATTTAAAACTATTATGAAATACCACTGTGGACTAACTAGAAGACATAAAACTAAGAAAGACTGACAATACTAAATATTAGGATTTGAAGCAATCAGGGGAAAGTATAAAATGCTACAATAACTTTGGAAAAAGATCTTGTAAATTCTTAAACTAAGCACATACTTTACAAGAATGTTTATAATGGCTCTATTTATAAGAATAGCAAAAAAGTAAAACCACCCCAGCGATTCATTGTAGAAGAATGGCTAAGCTAATTGGGATGTATTCATCCAATGGGCCACTACTTAGGAATTAGAAAAATGAGCTGCTGATATGGACAATACACACATATATCTTAAAGGCATTTTGCTGCGATGCTTGCGTGGCTCAGTTGGTTAAATGTCTGACTCATGATTTTGGCTCAGTTCATGATCTTGCGGCTCATGAGTTTGAGACCTGAGTCAGGCTCCACTTAGGATTCTCTCTCTCCCTCTCTCTCTGAAACTAAATAAATAAACTTAAAAAAATGCATTTTGCTGCATGAAACTAGGCTTACACAATTACACATTGCACGTGATGCATAATTCTATCTATACAAAGTTCTACAACAAGAAAATTTCAAGAGTGCCTGGGTGGCTCAGTTGGTGAAGCCTCCAACTTCAGCTCATGGCTTGTGAGTTTGAGCCCCCTGTAGGGCTCTGTGCTGACAACTTAGAGCCAAGAGCTTGTTTCAGATTCTGTATCTCCTCTCTCTCAGCCCCTCCCTCACTTGCACTCTGTGTCTCAGAAATAAATAAACATTTTTAAAAAAATTTTTAAAGAAAATTTCATCTGAAAATGGTGGAGGTGGAGCTTGATAGGCATGATGGGATTTTTTTGGGTGGTGGTGCTGCTCTATGTCTTGATAGGGATTTGACTTACACAAATACTTTTGTCAAAACCCGAAGAATAGTACACTTAAGGTTTGCATTTCACTTTATGTGTATTTTGCCTCAAAAGAGAAAAGCTGTAAATAAATAACAAATTCTCTTAAGGCTAAGTATTTATGGGAAAAAAGATTCTCTTGAGATGTATTAAAAATACAAGATGGTTTGACAGATCAAGGAATGGATAGCTGACAGGCATGTTGTAAGTCTAGCAAGCTTGCTTGATTGGGTAGGGAAAGTCCGTGTGGCAGATAAATGACTTTTCACTGTGAAATCAATGCAATTTTGCTCTATGTTTTAAATTTTCAAGATAACGTGTTGGAAAAAAATTTCTCCAAGGCCATAATTTCCTAGTACCTACATGTTTGAGCTTCATACTTTCATTCAGGGTTTGGTTTCTTCTTTCTCCTGCTGACAGAACATCTTCCAGTGGTCTGAAACAAAATGATAGCCAGACAAGGCCTAACCCTGTATGTCTGTACCAGCCAGACAATCCAGCAAGATCATCAAGAGCAGGCCAGGTGAAGCTCAGAGTCTCATAGACCTTTCTAGTACAGTTGTACATGAAGAAACAAGTTGTAAAATTTGACCTAATAATTTATAGGCAGGAGATACATGAAAAACCACAGAATTTATAGTTTAAAGGTCAAAAATAATTAGAAACCAATTGTGAGTCAAGTTTTAATTGAGACAAAATTAAGAATATCTGAGACAACCAACAAAACTTAAAGTTATCACAAATCTGAGAAAGTTAACAAATAAAAAATTTTATAACATATTTTAAAAACCTAAATGTACTAGTTTAGTAATAGATACAGAGGAAGCAAAGATTGATTTCCTTTGAAAAGAAGATATGATTTGGTAATAGAAATAAAATAAGCTTACACAAGACAAGTAAGTCACACTGAAACATTAAGCCATGAGATAGAGATTCAGAGTTCTGTAACAAGAAACCTCAGTATAGACTGGAAACAGAAGGTAAGTAGAGTTTAGGCTTAATTACAATAGCTTTCCAATATTATTCTGCACTTTACAAGTTTCTTTTTTTTTATTTTTTAATGTTTTATTTATTTCTGAGAGAGAGAGACAGCATGAGCAGGGGAGGGTCAGAGAGAGGGGGAGATACAGAATCTGAAGCAGGCTCCAGGTCCTGAGCTAGCTGTCAGCACAGAGACCATTGCAGAGCTGGAACTCAGGAACCCTGAGATCATGACCCGAGCCGAAGTCAGACGCCTAACCAATGGAGCCATCCAGGTGCCCCTGCACTTTACAGGTTTCTAAGTACTTTCAGATGTTGTCTCTTAACACAAAATTGCTGTGAGATGAACAGGGATTAATTGGGTCTCTATTTTATGGTAGACCAAAACTTGGTGTCCTGCCCCTTCTTTTTCAGTTAGGAAGGGAAGGACTGTATTCACAGAATGTGCGGTGAGTGGAGATGGGGTCCGGGTGGCTATAGAGGGTAAACTTTATAATGTTAGACCAGGAACCAACACTGGATTGGTCATGCTGAGCCTGGTTGTAGGTAGCAAAATTGGGAAAAGTCAGTCTCTCTTCAATGAGGAAAGGCAGCTTAGCAGTGTAGAACCCAGATTTGGCTGTCAGACTCAACAGTGTTCCAACATCAAACTTAGCATTCCTATGTGGTTCCCTGCAAGCTACAGCCCCTCATCTGAAAACTGATGCTGTTCAGCCTGACAGCTTCACATTCTTTTTCTTAAAGAGGATTCCCTAACCCTATAAGATTCAGGCCCTAGGCAATCTGGATCTTTCTCTATACTCCATAATATTAACTACTCTTATTTTATGACACATAACATGGGATCTTGTCACTCTGGACAGAGTCACACGGGGACAGGTGAGAAGAACAGCTTTCTTCCACACTGCCAGTAATCAGCAGAGGTGAATTCAAAAGCAGGAGACCAGAGTCCCTGCCCTAAAGATCTATTCTCTATTGCCCCTCCAAACACCAAAAACATTAATAGGTAATGACAGCAATAATAAGTACTTGTAAAACTGAGCAGATCCTCACCAGAATTTCTAAGAGTTCAGTCTGTCAATTTTCAGAGGCATTTAAAGGGAAAAAATTTGAATTTTTAGATGTGAGTTTTTCTCTGAATTTAAACAAATCTCACCATGTGCCAAATCCCTTCCAGGGCATACAGATCTGTATATGCGGCAGCAACCAGAGTGCCATCTTCAAATTGATTTGATGAATTCTGTTTTACTTAGAAAATAAACCAGCCATTTGACTGGAATTAGAATCACATGTTTTTAGGACATGGCTCGGCTCACAGTGATGGTAATTTTTCAATGGAGGTTAGCTTTTCCAGAGTTCCAGACTCAATGCTTCACACACAGACCTCACATACTCTAAGTTAGGTACTATTTATCAACTACTTTTAATATGCCAGGGAGCTGAGGCTTAAAGAGGTTAAGACAGGCTTATACTGGTCACACACAAACCTAGTGGCAGAGCTGGAACAGGAGCCCAGCATCCACCTTGGATTCTGTGCTGTGAGCTCTATGCTACCCTGCATCTCTAAATGGGATGGAATCACAGAATATGGGAGCTAATGAGACAGTGAACATGCACATAACTTAGGCTCCTGATTTTGAGACTTTACATAAAGTGGCAGATAGTAGTAGAACCAGAAAAAGTGACAGTAGAAAAAAAAAGGGGGTCTCCCGCCATTCTGACTCTCAGACAGAGTCTTTGGAATTCTTCCATCATGTCTATTCCACACAGTCCAGTAGAAATCTTCCTCACAGCACACCTGTGCCTCTCATAATGACCTGGTATGGGCATCACCTTGTAATTTTGGAGGGGAAAGCCAGTGCTCAATCTCCTGACCCAAACTGACCAAGAAAACTTTTGATAAGCCCCTGACTCTTTCCAGGGAAAAGGCGCGCTGAAGGTAAGAAGTGATTGTTTATGTAGATTCCAGCTTTAGAACAATTATCATCAGACTGGTTGTCTACATGGGTGAGGAAGGTCAAAACAATAACAAAACACCCTTCATTTGAGATCATAACAATTCCCTAATTATATAGTGCATTATGTTATGACATTGCTGGGCTTTCCAACCTCCAACAAATGCAACAGCAACAAATGTCATTGAACTCCAGCTCTATTTCTCTGAATGTGGCTCATAGAAATTTGCCACTGGCTGAATGGTTTCCAGTACACTAAGGTCTTCTGGCCTTGATAATACAGTGACCTAGCAAACCAAGGCTGAGAAAAGTATGGTACCTAGAATTAATGTGAGAATCAAGAAGTTTTTAATCTGCTGGCAATTTCTCCCCCTGTCTGTAAAACATCCCATTCTTTTGTTTTCTTTCTAAATAAAATATGCTTTCTTTGTGTTGCTTGGTCACTCACTCAGCATGGAAAAGGAATTGTTTCTTTTCTCTATCATTTGCTGTATTGTGTAATCTGTACAGAGGTAGAGTCCAATGCTTGTGGAAAATCCTGTGCGTAAACTGGTAATTCTGGCTTCTTAAAGAATGTGTTGAGGTAATTTTATTTTGAGATATACAGATTTTCATTTCACTAATTATAAAGAGAATGTTTAACACTGCTGAGTGTTTTGGGTTTTTCTTTTGTTTTTGTTTGGTTTGGTTGTCTTTCAAAGAATTGCAAAGTTGTGGAGCAGTAAGGTTAAGGTAAATTTTTAAATTCTTTTCTGTTTCCTTTTTTATTTTTTATTTATTTTTTAATGTTTATTTAGTTTTCAGAGAGAGACAGAGCATGAGTGGGGGAGGGGCTGAGAGAGAGGGAGATACAGAGTCCGAAGCAGGCTCCAGGCTCTGAGCTGTCAGCACATAGTCCGACACGGGCCTTGAACTCACAAACCAGGAGATCATGTCCTGAGCCGCAGCTGGACACTCAGCCGAGCCACCCAGACACCTCTCCTTGTTTTTACTTTAGAAAAGAAACTATGCTAAGGGAAAACTGAATATAAGAACTTTAAATAAAAAATGTATTAGTGGGGTTAAGTGTCTTTGGATAAAGTTGTCAGGTATGTCAGTAGAAAATGAGAAATGAAAAATGAAAATTTTAGACTGCAAATTTGGTCCTAGACTTTTTAATCTATATTCTCTACAATGTTTACCACCTGTACAAAGTAACAATTGTCTATATTTGTTTTGCATTCGTGGATGAAGAATAAAAGATGGATAAAAAGAAAACACTCAAGGAAAAAATTAGAAATATCTTCAAATTAGTGTATTTGAAATATACTAAAGTATTATTTTATTAAAAATTAACCTAATGGCTGAGTGATTGAAAATTTTAAGTATGAGGTACACAGTTTAGACCCAAGGAGAATTAGAAAACCCAACCTCCTAGAAAAAATAGGCTGTGAAGAATAAAGCTCTCACAGATGATAAATTGACGACCAATGTGGCTTTTAGAAATAATATTGGGCAGAATGAAGAGACTCCAGTTCTATTTTAATTTATCCCACCAACTAAATGTGCAGCTTTGACTTTGAACTTCCTGGACTTGAGTTTTCTCATTTGTAATAAAGGCAGCTCAGGTTGCTTTTAGAAACACAGATCTATTGTCATTTGCATTTTTATCAATGTCAGTTTACTTTCACTTGTCTTTTATCTAAACCTTTAATGTTTGAGACTATATCTGACTGAAGTACAAAGATATATGTTATTCACTTGCTCCTTCAAACAGATTTTTTATAATTTCAGCAAACATTACATTTTCTGGCTTTGGCGGAGACCAAATGCTGTGGAGCATTGGAAACTTTCCCTCTAGGTATGGTAGCCTTGTGGCTTTTTTTCCTTTGAGATCTCTTCCTGCTAGAAAACATCTTGCTCATCTTAGTATCCTGAGAGTCCTTTCAAATAATGTTTTAGTCTAGCAGAAGAAATACATCCATAGAAAGAACTATTATCTGAGACCAAGACTGGGAGATGCCATAATTCAGCTGTAAAATTCTGGCCTATTGTGGGAGCTACAAACAATTCACATACACACCCTTCCTGGAAGGGATTTCTGCTAGCCTACAAGATGGCTCTGCTCTCCTCTCATCAGGACCTAATCTTTCAACTTTCCTCTACCTTACCTAGATTCCTGTGTCAGGCTTAACCCGCTACAGACTCACAATACAGCACTTACTCCCATCATGTATGTCTGTCTCTGTTTGGCCCCAACCCAGTGCCATAACCAGCAGCCAAATTGCTGAAGGAAAGCTGAGGAATTGAGGAGACAGGCTAAGAGGTCTTAATGACCAGTCAGGTAAGCAATTTGATATAGGCAAAATAATGGATTTGTAGCTGGAATTTTTACTTATTATGTTGGACTGAATTGTGTCTCCCAAATTCATATGTTGAAGTCTCAACCCCTAGTACCTCAGACTGACTCTATTTGAAGATAAAGCCTTTAAAGAGGTAAATAATTTAAAATGAGTTCATTAGGATAGGCTCTTATCCATCTGACTGATGTTCTTATAAGGAGATCAGGACACAGACACACACAGGGAGAAGGTGGTGATTTGCAAGCCAAGGAGAGAGGCCTGAGAAGAAAGCGATCCTGCAGACACCTTCATCTTGGAACTGTGAGGAAGTAAATTTCTGTAGATTAAGCCTGTGGGTCCTTGTCATGGCAGCCTAAGCACATCAGTATACATAACAAATAATCATCGTAGTGGGCATTTGAAGTTAGGTGCTGGAAAACATTTTGAAGGACCCAGGAGAGCTGCTGTGATCACTGTTCACTCATCAGTTGACTCATCTGGTACTCTTCTAAAACCCAGAAGGACTCCTTTGCCTAGGAGACTACACTCATGATGCCTGGGCCCACACTGGAAACTAAATTGCTTTTCAGTGGTTGGCTTGCTGAATCAAACAGCAGACGCAGGAATTCTTTTTAAGTTGGCTTTTCATTACAAGACTGGAAAAGAGTTGGCACATAACGGGTACTCAAGAAATATTTGTTTAATGAATGAGCAACAGCTTTGAGAGACTAAAGAATCCCCTTCTCCAGGTGGGGAATCTTTCCACCCAAAGAAGCTGTCTATACTCAAGAGTTTTCTCCTCCTTTTTCAGAGCTACAACCCTCCTCCCCTCTTTCAATTTCTAAAACTATTTTTCTCAAAGTATTCTTTCTAAGCTACATTCCCCTTTTCTTCCCAGTAACAAAATCTGATTGATTGCATTCCTAAGGACAATGTAGTTTTGCCTGCAGGAAGATTTCTGGCAGATAGTAATCATCTCCCATAACATAAGGACCAGTGCTACAATAGGCAAAGGAGGGATCTCTGGGATCTCTGTTCCACCTTCTTCACAAGGTCACATTTTCCTCTAGGGATAACAAGTTGATGCTTCACGCTTTGCAATTTACAAAACATATTAACATATATTATCTCATGTAATCTTCACAACAACACTGTAAGGCAAATTTTATTAGTAAAGATCCACCTCAGGAAGGTAATAAGATCTTAGTGTGCAGATATATAGTGTCTACTGACTTATTTGCATAGCACCTACCATCATTCTACACATGAAATGGGCCAAATTATTTACAATAATATATTATAACAATACGAAAAGCAATTCAAGGATCTCATGGAACTGGTAAGAAAAGCTAGTATTTCCTTTATCATCTGGGAACAAGAATGGAACATAGGTGGCATGAATCCAACAGTCTTCCTTGCATCCCCAAAAGACATTCTAACCATGCACGCATACTTTTCCAGCTGGGCCAGACACCACCTCTCCTACATGGGCTTTGCAACATGTTATGCTCTTTCAGTATCTAAGTAAGTGTTTGTGAGAGAGACTAACTAGCTCTGACCGACTGTTAAACTATTTATTTGTACATTTTGATGCTGCAGGTAATCTGATGACTAGATTTAACGTGTGTGCAGGAATGCCCTTTCTGATATTTTGTCATTATGTTTTCTTATTCTTTTGGGGAATTCAGGGACATGAGCAACAATCTCTTTATATGTGACCAAAAGAATTCTGACCAAGCCAAGACTGAACCAGTGGCTGGTGCATTGGACAAAACAAAGTGCCCCCAAAAGTATTTGGCTATGACATTATCACAAGCTGCTGGAAGCAGTAAAGGAAACCAGCTACAGCCTCCTCTTGTTAGGACCCACATGTTCAGGTCCTAACAGGAGTTGCCAATCATAGATATCTTGGGGAGATGAAGACTTTTTTTTCCATTTCTAAGCATGAGTCATGGAATACAAAAAGCACCAACAGTTGAGGCACCATATGTGAACTGCTGTGCTTCGGTGTTCCATGCTGAGCCAGAGCTGCCTGCTTTCTTCATGCCTCCTTCAGTGGCACCCAGGGAGCTGCCGCAAGCTGTTGTCACCTCAGATGGGCTCTTCTGTTGAAACAACAGTCTTTGAATGATGACTTTCACAGAATATTCAGGATGGAAAGCAAGTTATCAGGCAAAAATGTAAATTTATAAGGCCACATTTGATCCTAAGGTGAGCAACCAAAACAAACAAAAAAGTTCAACTTCTTACAAGTCAAGAAAGCTTTCAGTTGTTACCAGTTTTGTCTATTTTTGTAGTGCTTTGCTTTTTGTTTACATTTGATCACAGACACCAAACCTGCTCTGCCACCTGTACAAATTGGTTTTAAGTTGTTTTGCTTGCTAGGGAATAGGATATAAAATACCTTTCATACTTGCTTATTTCATTCCTAATTCCCAGGTAGCTGGCACTCTTAGGAAGAAGCAGAGTTTTACAGTGAATACATGATAGGAGTGTGCAGAGCTGAAGCTCTATCTTCAGCCTCATTGAAATCTCATCTTCACCAGCTGAACTCATAATCCCTCAAGAGTTGGAACTCACCCACCCAGATGGACAGCCAACCTAAGTAGTACTCCAGGAATTCATAACACCACTGCAGGAACACCACTCCTAACACACACACACACACACACACACACACACACACACTTATGGACCCACACAGACACACCTGCACATCCACACTGCCTCCTATTTGCCCATCCTAATGGGCTCCTCTTCAGTCTAAATTATGCTTATTCTTTGTCCTCCATTGAATTTTAAATTACTTGGATATTTGAACTACTTTGCCTAACATATTTATCTCAATTTAGAGCTATCCGAAAGAAGGTAAAATTCCCATGGGACTGATGGTCATCTTTAGTTGTCACCAGCAGGCTTAAGGAATAGGCTGAATTCAGATGTGGACATTGAAATAATCCACAAAACAGAGTAAAAACTGCATCCCATTCTCATAAGTGATGGTCATTGACTCTTTACTCAGGAAAAAATACTGAAAAAAGAAAGCAACGCTAAACATCCAAACTAAAATAACGTCCAAAAACCTCTTTAGAACAACTTTCACCTATTTTTCCTGTTTATATAACTCACCATAAGTTTCCTGGACTCATGGCCTCTCCACCAAAGTAAAAAATTACTCCTAATTTGACTGTTCTTCTGATCTGCTGCAACTGATTGCAAAATATAGGACAAGAAAAATTTAAATAAAAGGAGCCAAGATTCAGAGAAAATAGTGAGATAATGGATAATACGTCTATAGTGACAGGCATGATATAATTTCCTAAACCTTTTCCTTGGTGTCTATGAGAAAAGGAGATCACAAACTATTAGTCCTTGGCAGAGATCCATGGTGATAAAGGTAACAGAAAACATGAATCAGTTAAACTTTGGAGTTAATTCTGTCCAACTTTCTACTTTAGCCAAGAAGAAAAATGAGATCGATCCAGAGAAACAGCTTGCTTAAGGCTACTAAGGCAGTTTGTGGCAAAGCTTGGGTAACCTCATTTTGGCAAACCTCATTTTCCTGGGTCCTCATCATGGACTCACAGCATTCCAGGGTTAGAAGGAACCATCCATTCCAACTGCTGGTTACCATCTCATTTGTGCCTGAGCTCCAGGGAGTGAGATTGATCTCACCTCTTTCCAGGCCAGTTCATCCAGCCTTTGAACATCTCTGAATGTATAAAAAAAAAAATTGTTGTGTCCCCAGTCCTACTTCTGCATATGGAGGCTACACACAAGTTTTACCTTGCTTTGTTAAGCCATGCCTTCAGAGTGCAAGGTCACTGAGGACTCCAGTTTCTCATTCTTCTTGAGGCCCTCTTATAAGCTGACCTCTGCTTTGAGCATGTTTTGTCATTCTCTTAAATGCATCACCTCAAATTGAATGCTCATACTCCAAAAGTGTCTCCACTGACCCAGAGAAGAGAAGAGAAGTTCAGAATTACAGAAGAAAATATCTTTTCATAATATAGCCAAAGATGGACCAAGTAGACAGAGTCTATGTTCTACCATAAGCTCCAGGTTTTTTTATACTTTACAATGCTGTGAAGCCATATTGCACCCTTGGAGTACTAGTGAAGTTAATTCTTGCAACTCAAGTGACTATATTTTACATTTAAGCTTTGAAAGTCCTTTTCTATCTTATTCAGCCTTTCCTTCTAACCTGTGCTATTAAGTCCTTTCAGATCTTCCTTCCTGTACTGTCCTTCCAAATGTGTTTATCCTGGGTCAGGACAGAGATGAGTCTCCTGACTCAGCATGAGAAGTATCTCTTCATGTTACTGCTGGTCATCACCTAGACCAGCCTTTGTTGAGTGTAGTCACAGAACCTGTTCAGGAACTGCCATCACACTGACCTCTAGCCACATGCCCTTGGTATGTACACAAGGATATCATCAGGAAAGATTGTGCCAAATACCCCACAGTGGCAGCATTTCCTTGACCTACCAGTCTGGTGGCCCTGTCAAAAGAAACAATGAATTTGCTTTAATGTGATTTGTACTTGTGAACTTAGACTTGAGCATTTGCCACTACTGCCCTGCTATTCCAGCAAATATTGAAGAGTATTCCCATGCCCTGATTGTCAACTATGATATATAAAAGTGGCAGGAAAGTGCTCTAGCAGAGCACTTCACCAATCCAAGAAGGAGGTTGTCCAAGATGGTGTGTGTATAACCCTGGTTACCCTTGTATGTCTGAGACCTTGTTTCCTATTTTTATTCTGTTGATGTTACAACCCCTAAACCATTTCAAAGACAGTATGCACAATGTGGGAGCAGAGAGGCTAGCCAGGCAGAAGACTCCTCCCCAAGAATTAGCAATACAACCTGCAAGGGCAACACCTATACCCCATCCACTGGGTATATAGAGTCATGTAATACCAGTCTGAGCCACAGCCACCATCCCTCCCCTGAGGTTTAGGAAGTGAGGGGTTCTCATCCACCCAGTTGGGGATTTCCCAGCTTTGATTATACTCCTTCTGACCTTCACCCAGCTAACCATAGCCTTCTCTCCTGTGCTCACCCCATGCGATGAAACTAACATTTCTTTTTCATTTTCAATGAGTTAAACAAATGGCTATTCCTGTATGCTTATATACATAAGTTTATTTTTTAAGTTTTTATTTAAATTCCAGTTAGTTAGCATAACAGTGTAATATTAGTTTCAGGTATACAATATAGTGATTCAACACTTCCATACATCACCCAGTGCTCATCACAACTGCACTCCTTAATCCCTATCACCTATTTCACCTATCCCTTCACCCAACTCCTTTCTGGTAACCATTAGTTTGTTCTCTATAGTTAAAAGAGTCTGTTCTGTTTTTTTTGGTTTGGCTCTCTCTGTTTTTCCCCCTTTGCTCATTTGTTTTGTTTCTTAAATTCCACATATGTGTGAAATCATATGGTATTTGTCTTTCCCTGACTAACTTATTTCACTTAGCATAATACTCTCTAATTTCCTCCATGTCATTGCAAATGGCAAGATTCCATTCTTTTTTATGGCTAATATTCCATTGTGTATCTGTACCACATCTTCTTTATCTATTCATTAGTTGATGGACATTTGTACTCTTTCCATAATTTAGTTATTGTAGATAAAGTTGCTATAAATATTGGGGTGCATGTATCCCTTTGAATTAGTATTTTTGTATTCTTTGGGTGTGATTGCTGGATCTTAGGGTAGTTCTATTTTTTGCTTTCTGAGGAACCTCCATACTGTTTTCCAGAATGGCTGCACCAGTTTGCATTCCCATCAACAGTACACAAGGTTTCCCCTTTCTCCACTCCCTTGCCAACACCTGTTGTTTCCTGTGTTGTTCGTTTTAGTGATTCTGACAAGTGTGAGGTGATATCTTATTGTAGTTTTGATTTGCATTTCTCTGATGACAAGTGATGAGCATCTTTCCATGTGTCAGTTGACATTTGGATGTCTTCTTTGGAGAACTGCCTATTCATATCTTCTTCCCATTTTTAGTTGGATTATTTATTTTTTGAGTGTTCAGTTTTATAAATTCTTTAAATTTTTTGACACTAACTCTTATCGGATATATCATTTGCAAATATATTCTCCCATTCTGTAAGTTGCCTTTTAGTTTTGTTTATTATTTCCTTCACTGTGCATAAGTCATTTTTGCTTTTGTTTCACTTGCCTCAGGACACATATCTAGAAAGAAGTTGCTATAGCAGAAGTCAAAGAAGTTACTGCCTGTGTTCTCCTCTAGGATTTCTATGGCTTCAGGTCTCACATTTAGCCCTTTAATCCATTTTGAATTTATTTTTGTGTTTGGGAAAGACAGTGGTCCAATTTCATTCTTTTGCATGTTGCTATCCAGTTTCTCAACACCATTTGTTGAAGAGACTTTTTCCATTGATTAGTCTTTCCTGCTTTGTCAATGATTAATTGATCATATAGTTTTGTATTCAATTCTGGATTTTCTATTCTGTTCCATTGATTTATGTGTCTATTTTTGTGCCAGTACCATACTGTTTTAGTTAATACAGTTTTGTAATATATCTTGAAGTCCAGAATTGTGATGCCTCCATCTTTGGTTTTCTTGTTTAAGAATGCTTTGGCTATTCAAGGTCTTTTTCCATACAAATTTTAGAATTGTGAAACTAACACCTCTGGTTAAAGTTTATTGGTGACAGAAAGAAGGAAAGGAAAGGAGAGGAGAGGAGGGGAAAAAAGGAAGAAGAGAAAGAAAAAAGAAGGAAAAGAAAGAGAAGAGAAGAGAAGAGAAGAGAAGAGAAGAGAAGAGAAGAAGAAAGAAAAAGTGGGAGTTGTATGTGAATGCACCAAAAACCACTGAGATCTCCAGGCTCAGCCTACCCCAGAACTCAGCTGGATGTGCTTCTAATGAGCTGGACGACACTTTCCTTCATGGGTCCATGAGAAGACAGCAATGGTCCAGCGCTGCTGCTCTTGTATTGTCCAGGAAGAGGCTTGACATGTCATTCCTCCAGGAGAGACCCTCAGACCTTCCTTCCCCCCTTTCAAACTTCCTTACCTGCTCCCCTAAAATAAGCTGCAGTTGTTTATTTAGTTTCAAGATATCTGTAGGCTTCTTTCTACCTCTCGTCCCAATCTCCATTGACACTAACAGAAGGCATTCGCTCTTGGGGCTATCTGGATATGTTTTATAAATTCATGTTGCAAAAGGAGCCCTCACAGCAACAGACTAAAGCATTCCAACCAAGCCAAAGAGAAAAATTTATGAAGTCTATGATCCTGTCTTAGACAAACTAATGTGCCACTTGTCTGTTTGGATTTCAGAGAAAAATATTTCTCTCCCTTAATAGTGATGTAATAGTCCTCTGTGTTTGCAAAACCACAAATCTTCCTAATCGGTATGCCACTTGAAATCATTACAGATAGATCAGTAATCTCTGCCTTCAACACAGAGGGGCTCCTTTGCATTTTTTCATCAGCTTATTGCATAAATATTATTTTTGCCATCATTCTTTTAGACATAGTTGGGATCTTCAGTGGGCAGAGACAGTGATAAACGAACTTCCAGGTGTTACGCTCTTAAAAAGATTCCTTTAACAAGTATTTATGAGGACTAAAGTTATTATCAGAGGAAGCTATTAGGAAAGGCTCCTCTGTAGAGAATTATTAAAATAAAAAAAAAACCCACTGACCTGTTTAGTAACGATACAACATGCTCTTAAGGAGACAAAATATAATGTCCATATGTTGAATCTAGTTGAACACAATTCTGTCGATTTTTTGCTCTATTCCAGAATATTAAGTCTGATGCTTGGACTACAAATAGCACAATATACTGGTGGACTTTCCAGAAGAACATACACTACTTAATCTGATCATATGGTAAGCATGCCAGCTGACTCTTCCTAACTGTTTGAAGACCCAACTCCAAGAATGTGAGGGATTTGGTCAAGACTGCCAGGCTAATTAACAGAAAGTTCAACACTAGAATTCAGGTTTCTTTAACCAAAGATTTAAACTTTTCAGAAGAGAGACAGTGAAGGAAGATGGAAAAACTATGGGGTTGGAGCTTGGATTCCCATTCTAGCTCTCCTTCCTACCAAATATGTGACCTTGGGCTATCATCCAAGTGGTCTGAGTTCTAGTCTTCTTGTCTATAAATTAAAGTGTTGCCAACTCTCAGGATGGTGATGAGAACTGAAAATGATGCATGTAGTGTGCTTGGCAGTTACTAGTTGTTAGCATAACACCACAGTGTTTCCACTTACCTTGGTCTTCCTCACTGTGCAATTGTTTTCCAAAGCATGTCCCACAAAACACATGTGCCAGAAAATGTTTTCTGAAAAAGGGTCTCATCATTAAGTATTTGGGGACCTTACCCACCTTATCTCCCTCTTTGAAATAAGTAAGAGCTCCACAAGAGTTTAATCTTCATGAGAGAAGTAAGCACACTTGTCTTCCTTTTCACTGTCTTTCCAATGCCTAATACAAGACCTGATACATGGTAAGTATTCAGTGAAAATGAGAAATGAGTAAGTGAATTAATAAATAACCCAAGGATCTTGCTAAAGAGAAAGAAAGAAAGAGAAGAAAGAAAGAAAGAAAGAAAGAAAGAAAGAAAGAAAGCAAGCAAGCAAGCTATTTAACATTGTGGAACCCAACCTTTCCAAAACTTGTATCAGAGTCCATTTTTCTCTGAAGACCTATAAACTGTCTTCCTGAGAAATACTATTCTAGAGGAGTTAATGGATTCTCTGCCCTTCTCTGAGTGTGGGTAGTCTACTGCTGGGAGATGAGGTTAGATAGAATGCAACAGGTTTTCCATTCTAGCCATTGCCAATTTTATGAAAGTCCACATACTTCCCATACTGAAGATGTAGCTGATTTTTTTTCTCCATCCAACAATTAAATTAGAAAATGCAAATACTGGGGCACCTGGGTGGCTCAGTCAGTTGGGCATCCAGCTCTTGGTTTTGGCTCATATAATGATCTCATGGTTCATGGGTTGAAGCCCAGGTCAGACTCCTCACTGACAGTGCAGAGCCTGCTTGGAGTTCTCTCTTGCTCTCTCTCTGCCCTTCCCATGCTCTCTCTCTCAAAATAAATAAACTTTAAAAAAAGAAAATGCAAACACAAATTTCACTGTTAGTCTATGTGAAACAATAATTAGGAAAGTCAGCACATTGCAAATCTACAATGTATTCCAAAAAGAAATAAGAATTTTTTCTTTAATATATATATGTTTTATTTATTTCTGAGAGAGAGAGAGAGATTGAGAGAGACAGCGTGAGCAGGGGAGAGTCAGAGAGAGAGGGAGATACAGAATCTGAAGCAGGCTCCAGGCTCTGAGCTGTCAGCACAGAGCCCAATGCGGGGATCGAACCCACGAACTGTGAGATCATGACCTGAGCCGAAGTCGGACGCTTAACTGACTGAGCCACCCAGGAGCCCAAAGAATTTTTTCTTATAGGCATTAATGAATTAACTGAGTCCCAATTCCCAAACATTAGACTGATGTCAGGTCTTAATATTTAAATTTCTCCCTAGGATGGAAAAAAAAAGGATGATATTTCTACAAGCACAAAGACATCCCAAATGAGGTCATTTTATTTGCACAGAAGTCTTTGTAAACATGACCTTTGCCCAGGGAAAGCTCTCAGCAGTGATGGGAGTGGGGTATTGTCCCCAGGAGTCACAGCCTTGACTCTCCCTCATGGATACCATAGAATGTGATGGAAGAACACATACAGCCTTGAAGCTCCCAGCTGAGAGGGAAAGAGTTTCCTTCTTTTACAGGTCACTAACCATCTTAATCAGTTCAGGCTGCCTCAACACAATACTACAAACTGAGTGGCTTAAAACAGAAATTTATTTCTCCCAGTGTGGAGGCTGGAAGATGAAGGTATTTGCTGATTCAGTTTCTCATGAGAGCTCTCTTCCTGGCTTGCAGAGGGCCACCTTCTTGCTTTGTCCTCACATGGTGGAGAGAGATCATTAGTTGTTCTTCCTCTTCTGGTAAGGGCACCAATCCTACTGGATTAGGGTCCCACCCTCATGAACTCATTTTACTTTTATCATCTCTGCACAGGCCCTATCTCTAAATTCAGTCACAGTGGAGTTAGAGCTTCAATGTATGAGTTGGAGAGAAACATAAACTTTCAGTCTACAACACTAACCTTGTGCTGGAATGAGCACTACCAGCAAAGAATCAAAATGAGAGTTGTCTTGAAGCTGTGAGAGACCCTGAAGTTGAATAGACTTAACATAAACTAGTCACAGGTAGTGCACAGCTGAGCCCAGCAATAAAGAGTCGGGAGGACGTTTCACACCACTAGTCCAAACCTGACACATCACCTGGTGTCACAGTCTGCATTAAACTTGAGGGGAAAAAAAGAATAAAAATTCATCCCCCCACAGACAACGCCAATATCCATTAACAGAGGAATGAATAAACAAAATGTGGTCTATAAATACAATGGAAAATTACTCAGCCTCAAAAAGGAGGGAAGTTCTGACATACATCATAAAACGGATGAACCTTGAGGATATTATGCTCAGTGAAATAAGCCAGTTCGAAAAGGACAAATACTATATTATTCACTTATATGAGGGGCGTAGAGCAGTAGAATTCATAAACAGTAAAGTAGTAGTTCCCTGGGGACTCGAGGAAGGGGTAAGTGGGGACTTATCGTTTAATTGGTACAGTTTCAGTTTTGCAAGATAAAGTTCTAAATGTAGTTGTTGGTGATGGTTACCCAAAAGTGTGAGTGTAGTTAACACTACTGAACTGCACACTTAAAAAAAAATGAAGATGGTGCTTGGACGACTCAGTCGGTTAAGTGACCAGTTCTTAATTTCAGCTCATGTCATGATCTCATGTTTGTTGGATTGAGCCCTATGTTGGGCTCTACGCTGACAGTGCAGAGTCTGTTTGGGTTTCTCTCCCCCTCTCTCTCTACCCCTTCCTTGATTGTTTGTGTGTGTGTGTATGTGTGTGTGTTGTGTGTTGTGTGTGTTTGTACACATGCTCTCTCCCTCTCTCAAAATAAATAAATAGACTTTTTTTTAAATGATGAAGTGGGTAAGTTTTTTTTTTTAAATGTTTTATTTATTTCTAGAAGAGAGAGAGAGAGAGAGAGACAGCATGAGCAGGGGAGGGTCAGAGAGAGAGGGAGACACAGAATCTGAAGCAGGCTCCAGGCTCTGAGCTGGCAGTCAGCACAGAGCCCGACGCGGGGCTCGAACCCATGAACCGCGAGATCATGACCTAAGCGAAAGTCGGACGCTTAACCGACTAAGCCACCCAGGCGCCCCGAAGTGGGTAAGTTTTATGTTATGTGTATTTTATCATACTTTTTAAAAATAATACCAGCTTCTATTTGAGGAGGCCATGGTCAGCTTCATACAGTCTCCTCAGCATTCCAAAGTAAGTTTCTTTCTCATCCTGCCACCTGAGCACAGATAACCATTATAAATGTTGTCTCTCTTCACCAAACCTAGAACTACTGGTACTTTGGAGAAGTAGAGATATCACCAAAGTAGTAGTAACTCTCCTGCAGATTAAGGGCTGTGTTGAGGCAGTTGCTTTATGGAAAGCTTCTGGCATTTCATAGCTCGTTCTCTAACTTCAACAGCATTTTCAGCATTGGCTCTGACTGAGAACGTATCACACCTTGGCAGAGGTTTGCAAAGACTGGCATGCTTTCATAATTCTTGCTCTACAAAATGTTTTTTTTAAGCACCTCTGCCCATAAAGACAACACAAACAAGTTGCCTGTGAGTCATAAAACTATAGAACACACACTAAGACCATGTAATAATCTTTATGTAATTTGCTCCTTAGTCATTGTCTAGCCCATTAGATAGATATGCAGCATGTATTTCTTTGAAAATTAAGGCCTCTATAAAAACTACCTTTATAAACATACTGAGCAATAAAGAGCTCAAGTTATACCAAAAAGAACTTTTAAAAGATAAAAATAGATTTGTTTTGAAGTCATTAGAGGTGAAATATCAAACAAGATCTCCCCCAGGTCAACTCTGGGCATTAACTGCTTTTAAAACTACATCAGAAAAAAGTCATGATGACCTGTATGAGCAGTAGGGACAAATGCAGAAATCTCTCAGTGGATGTCGATGTTGCACAGGAAAAACAGCAATAAGACCCAACAGATAGAACATAGAGTTCAACCATCCGGCTTCCTTTCCTAAGCTTGACCTTGGCCATCCTTACCTCCTTTCCACACAAAAAGTGCTGCCCTCAGCACTGCCCTAAAGGAAAAGGGCATGTGTTCTCTTCTTAGCACTGTACACAGTGAGAAAGTTAGGAACCTTTTGTTGCTTTCAAGGAGTGGGGACAAAAGTTAATGTTGCTTCATACCTAAACTTAACATGATTTATTGAAAATTCTTTTCTTTATAAATAAAATGGAGAGAGTTGAAACTCACAGAATGAAGTAGAATTCTATTAGAAACAACCAAGAAAAGTTTGGGAGAAACAGGTATCTTCACCTACACAATATACACACATGCACACTCACATATATGTTCACACACATGCACTTAGACACACACTTACATACATTAATGCATGCTCAACCTCACACATACATACACTCAGACACATTTACATATCCTTATACCCACACACGTGCACTCAGACACACACTCTCACTCTCAGATGTTCTGCATAAGGTTGGTAAGTACAAGACACAAGCACCAGCCCTCTGGCCTCCAGAGCTCAGAGGGCTGAGCTAACTAACTATGACACTATAACTAACATTTCCGTTAAAGCTCAGACTTTCCTCTCAGCCCCTCTCAGCCCTTCAGGCAGCAGAATTCTTCCATCCATTTGGCACTTAAACTGGAACCTGTGTGTCCTCTCTGATCTAATCTTCTTCATTCTTGAATCCAAAAATCTTAAAAGATCAAATAAAGCACAATTGGAACTTAATATCAATGGACTATTAATCATTTTTGCCTCTGTGTAAAAGGGAAAAGATATATTATTGTACAGGATAGGTTATAAAGCTACTTAAGTGTCAATTATTTATAATTATGGCTTATTATTTAATGATAGCATCATTTTGAAATATCTCCAAAAGTAGACACAAGAGAATCATGTTCTATGAAAGGCTCTGATTTGGGGCATGGGCTTATGGGTTGATCCAGACTTTGTGTCCCTTGTTCCTATATTCTGATGTGATGCATGGACATACCATCTGAATCCTACATCCTGAATGCACAGAGATGAAACGGGATGACTGATACTCCAGGGGTCTGCTCAGATCCCTAAATCTCTCCTCCCTTCAAAAATAAAGGAAACCATGTTATTACTATTTTACTAAGTTCATTGAAATTTAGTTCTATTGAATTAAGCTCAAAAAGTCTGAGCAACTCCCTTCCTTTTCCCTACTGTGTGTGTGGTGGGGATGGGGTGGAGAATGGAGTGGATGATATATACATGTTTTTCAAGGAAGAAGATGGGAAGACAGGAATCTTCTGGTTGAGTTAGTTTCATAGAAAAAAAAATACAGGTATAAGTATTCATCCTCCACCACAAGCTTCTTCAAGACTCAGGGGCTGCATGGTCCTTCTGTCCATAAGTGGTAGCTTTAAACAAATAGTTAGCAAGGCTAAATGCCTAGGTAAGACAAACACTCATGACAGGAAATCAGAACTTTCCAATGAAGCATTTTGTATCAAGCAGTTTGAGAGGCATCACCTACAAGTCCCTTTTCCACTGTGTCCCAGAACTAAGACACACCCTCAAATTATGCTTTGTGTGGGACAGAGTGCTGGACATCTTGCCAGTTCCTCACCAGGAATGGAATGGGTAGATGAATGCATGGCCAAGAGAAAAGGAACAGTGACTCCTAGTCACATCTGCATAGTTAAGTGGACAAGAGATAGGAGGGATTATGTGGCCACAAGAGAGAAGGGTGGACCCTCTGGTCCCACAGTGGGCTCCCAACTCCTCCTTTCTCACTTCAGAGAGGCAGCCAAAATCACCCCCACTACCTGTAATGGCCACCAGTCATGTCTGTGCCTTCCCCATGTCACTGCTAGCATTGCACTTGAGGAAACAGACCCCACACTTCAATGAATATAATATAAAAAAAAGAGAGTTATGTATCAAATATATTTTAAAGTACACTAATTCAAAGTCAAATAGAGGAGGGATTGGTAAAATACCCCAGAGTGTTGGGTTGTGCCCAGGGCCCTGCCAACCCTCTCCTCCAGGAAAACTCCAGTTTCCACTCATCCTTTAAGACTGGGATGACTCAGGAGAGACCTTCTCAGTGAATCCTTCCCAAAGAAATCTCATCTGGGTTCTCCCCAGAACCCTCCCTTTATAATACTGATGATATAACACTGTAACTGTTGGTTAATCACCTTGCAGGTCTGGAATTGGAGTTCTGTGAAAGAGGGAATGTCTTTAATCCACAATCCAGTGCTTGGTACTATAGACACTAGGGTAAATAATGCTGAACACACACCTGACTCAATCTGTCAACTAGTATTTTTTGAACATCTGTCTTCAGGCCCCAAACTGAGACACCCCAGAAAATGAAGAATAAGTAGAAGACATGATTGCTTTCCCTAAAGAGATAATGCTTTTGTTGGAAAAGATGCACTTAGATGGCCAAGTGTACACTATAGACACATTTCTAATGTAACCTAAGGACATAGATGGGATTTTAACTAGTAAGGGAAGCTGCATGGAAGATAGATGAAGGTCTTGGAGAACTTGAAGGTGTTATGCTGAGCGAAATAAGTCAGGCAGAGAAGGACAGATACCATATGTTTGCACATATAGGTGGGTTAGGAAGAACTTAATGGAGGACCATGGGGGAGAATAAGGGGAAAAATCGTCAGGGAGAGGGAGGGAGGCAAACCATGAGAGACTCTTGAATGCTGAGAACAAACTGAAGGCTGATGGGGGTGGGAGAGAGAGGAAGGGAAGTGATGGGCACTTGTGCGGCTGAGCACTGGGTGTTATATGGAAACCAACCTGACAATCAACTATTTTTTAAAAATAAAATAAAATAGCTAAAACAATAAAATCTAAAACAATAAAATCTCTTCTCATCTCTAACTCTGTTTGACTTTGTAACCTCAACTGAAGTAACATGACACTGTGCTCCTCAATTTTCACATCTTCAAAATATAAATGAAACCAGTACCTCCCCAGGGTCCTGGGAGGATGAGTATCCATCCAACACACTGAAAACTTTGGGACTAATGACCCTAGAAGGGCTGAACCTCTCCACATCTTGCTATCCCTGAGGTCCATGCCATTCTAGATTATCTTATTTTCCATTTTAACGTATCTGACTATCCTTTACAGAAGCAAATGGTTTTCTCTTTGAACACCATTACACATACAGCCATTTTCTCCCTCTCTATTCCCCATAATATTTATTTGTTCCAAGTTTCCATGCTTTTTTCAAATCATGGAAACTAATGTATAGCCTGTCACTGACTCCCAAAAGGCTTGGTTTAAAATCTGCCAGCACTACTACTAGGCTGGAACCAGTTCATGCCAGCTCACTAGAACCAATTATTAAATTTTCAAGTGTCTAAGAATTGGTTGTGAAACAATTGGTAATTTGAAACCACCCATGGTGGGAGTATTTACACTATGTAAACCAGCATCCACCATAAATTATGGCTTGATTTATTGTTTTATTGGTTGTCTAGATGCAAGAAAGTGATAGAGAAAATGTGAATATTGAAGATTAAACTTTAAAATATGTCTTGTCTGTATGGGGCGTCTGGGTGGCTCTGTTGGTTTAAGCATCCAGTTATGGCTCCAGTCATGAGCCCCATGTCAGGCTTTGTGCTGACAGCTCAGGGCCTGGAGCCTGGTTCAGATTCTGTGTCTCCCTCTCTCTCTCTGATCCTTCCCCACTCATGCTTTCTATCAAATATAAAAGTTAAAAATAATAATAATAAAAATAAAATATGTCTTGTCTGTAGACATTACATTGCAAACAACAGAAAATAATTGAGGAAACATTCCTCCAGTATTTGAAAATTACTGTTTGAGTCAATGTCTTCATTATTTCTCTTTTGTCTTACTTATTAATGGTAAACAAAATATCAACTAACATTCCTGTTGGAACCACATTCTGAAAGACAGCATTGCATCTACCACCACTACCCACAGCACAGAATTTCCTGGGGAGAGATGGCATTTGTTAATTTCACTCCAATTGGACCCAAGCTGGCTAGCCTTCCTCAGCCCCTATGCTGAGATATTTGACCCGTCTAGTGCAGACTCTACTCTAGTTATACAATCCCTCCTTCAACCAGGCTCTTCAAAAAGCAAACAGGGCCCCTGAATATCATCAACTGTCGGTACCACCTACTCATGCCTTTGCTCACAGACTTTGAAATTTGAGAATTTCCCAACAGTGATATGTCTCAGAGATTGTGAAATAAATAGGAGTACAATCTCAAGCAAGTCATAAATAAATGATGGGAAGGGAAATAACATTCTCTCAGGCTGGGCATTAATAAATATTTAGTACAACATCTAAAGAAACTTGACTTGTCCTCATCTTTCCACACATTCTGTTTTGCACTTTTGGAAAATTACACCTGGGTACAAATTGTTCTTGCAAACTAATTGCACCTGCAGTCAGCTAATTGGAGAGGCAAGGATCCAGATGCGCTTGCAATTAGATAATTGCTGTTGTAATTCCTCGACTAAGGACAATGATCATTTTGACAGCACTTACAGGTTTTTAAGTAGTTTATAGGCAGCATGTAGTTATTCTTCCCAATAACCTGATACAGCATACCCCTATTACAATGGTGAATTGAGCATAATGGCAGTGGGGCCAAAGCAGAAGCTCTCTGATTAGCATCTGACAGAAACCATGTGACCCTAAACACACAAATACCACCATATCACTCATGAGTTTAAAACCAGCAATAGCCCCTGGTTCCTGCTGGGTAAAATCCAGATTCTTCAGTAAGACATACAAGATTTTCCTCATTTGTCTCAATCTATTCCACCTGTGCCATTCCTACATTTTCTCACCTTCCTAAAAGCATCCTGGGCTATAGCCACACAGATCTGTATCATTCCCTGTTCACAACACATTCAAAGGGACCACCAACGCATTTGCAAGTGACCTTCTGCCAGATGCCCTTCTTCTTTCTTTTTCAGAAAATGCCCACTTAACTGAGCTTAGCATCCCCTCTTGAATGGCATCACTCTTGAATAGCCCTCAATATCCCTACTTAAAGTTGATCACTACAACTCTGCTCCAAGGCAAAATTGTTTCATGCTGCTTTATAACTGAGTTATTCCTTATGCGCTTGTCTTTGCAATTAGACTTTATTATGAGTTTGTCCAGGGTAGGAATGGCTTCTCCTTCATCTTCATATCTTCCTCCACAGCCTGGAAACCACATACATGCTCAACGATGCCCGTGGGATGAAAAAAGTAAAGTTGGACTGTCCAAGGAAGGCTATGGGCACTTAGTTCTGATCTCTGACAAAGGGTCAGGAACAGCTGAGAAGGAAATCTCAGGCCTCATGGTGGAAAAGTATGGGGTCTGATGAAGGTGTGGGATAGACCTTCATGAAGGCTATCCCAGGACTGTTGCACAGACTCAGAGGATGAGGCATCTGAAGGAAAGCTCTCTATCCACTGTATGGGGAAAGTAAGAATTAATGTCACATCCTGGAAGGTCTCTTATGCTTCCTCTGTTATAGAGGTAGAATAGTTGGTAGAATAATGCCAACTAAATATGAAATTCCTATCCAAAATTGGCCTGATATATTTTCCCACAAAAATCAGCTTGCATTTTTAAATGTTCTATTTTGACTCAAAGTACTACCACCATTGGCCTAATGGCCCAAGCCAGTGTCAACTCCTTGGGCATAAAGCCTGCTCCACATTACTCCTGAATTCTTCCCTTGTCCATCATCTCCTCTTTGTTCTGACTGGCACTGCAGTACAGGTCCTCCTCATCACCCATCTGGGTCATTACAACCACCTCCAACTTATGTGTCACCATTCCCAGCTCTCTGAACCTAACACAAAAACTTCAGCTTTTTCCAGGTCACCAGAAGCTGTGGTGGTGAAGGAGAATAGGAAAACAAATGTTTGCACTGTTTTCTCAACAATTTAATTTTGAGACTAAAATTACAAAGTTTTGTACTGAACCAAACATCCTCTTGCCCAGGTCCTTCAAATGCGGTGGCAATTGCTAGCATGTAAGACAGATTTGTGCACATGTGTAGTTTCCTTTCAAACTAACCATCACTCATAATCCTTGGCAGCAGTAGTCCTTTATTACCCCTTGCTCAAACAGCTCAGCTCAGTGCAGGTTCATGACAGGTGACCCTATCCTATGTGTCAGAAACATGAGTGAACACTTCAACATTTCATTTAATCCACACCATAATCCTGCAGACTGCTATTATTACCTCAATTTTGCAGATTAGGAAACTGAAGTTAACAAATATTATGTCAATGTGCTGAAGGCCACCCTATGAGTAGCAGAGCTGATATTCAAACTTTGATCTGCCTAACCTGAGCCCAAGCTCTAAATGGCACAATGTACTGCCAAAGAGTTAATCCTAGAATATTAACTCTAGTCTGTTCAGGACTCCACTCCACCATAAGTCTGCAAAAGTCTCTTAAAATACCTCCATATACAATTCACAAGCCCCTTTCACCCACAGTAGTTACCCTCAGCTTCTTGCTGGACTACTCCTGGTAAAGACACATCATGAGCCTATTTTTCATGTTTTATGTAACTATTTAAGTAATCAGTTTTGATCATTACCCAAAAAAGAACTCATTGCCCTGATTCAGAACTGGCTTCATTAGGAGCCCTTTAATTAGGGTGTCAAAAAGTCTACCCAGCCAAATTTCACCCACATATGGAGTGGTGGGACACCCACATACTGAAGCCTCTTCTTGCTGAGACTACTTGAACCTCATAATGATCAGAAGCTTCACAAAAATAACCCTTGCTAGCTTAACTGGGAAGTCTACTAGCCAAAATAAGGCTCTGGTGCATGTCCTCCAGGAACTTAACCTCAACAATGAAATTGGAAAATTTTTCCTCTTTCACTTCACTGTCCCTCATGCTCAAGTCTCAAAATAATCACCAGCACTCAGTAGTTGTATTTTGAAAAAACTGGTTTAGCACATTGTCCAGAAGCATGAAGGTTATTCTTAATCATTACATGATTGATCTTAACGTTAGACAGACATTGCACTGAATATTTTCATTACCACAAGGAAACAAGATCCTTCAACAGCAGATCAACAGGCTTGCTGAATATAGTTCCTTTATAGCTATGGGAACCCTCTCCCCTAAGAACACCTTGGCAAGTAAATAAGATGTTGTGCCTTTAACAATGTCCCCAAATGACTTTGTATTTCAGGTCATAAAAAAGCAAAGTAAATCACTTTCTAGGGATCCTGCCAGGCTATTTTTAAGTAGATTAACTCCCATAAGACTGTTCATTCATTCATTCATTCATTCACTCAATAACCTTTTGTTGAGTCAGCCAATGTTTTAGGTACTGAGGACACACACACACACACACACACATTCACATGTAAACATGCAAGTACATGTATATGCCCACATATACATACATGCATACAACATTCATGTACTCCCAAATACACACATGTACATCCACATGTAGCCATGCACACACACAAAAATACACACACACAATACATTCGCACAAACACAAAGTACCCCTGTTTATTCTTTTTTTTTTTTTTTTTTTACAAATAGTTTATTGACAAGCTGGTTTCCATATAACACCCAGTGCTCATCCCCACAGGTGCTCCCCTCCGTGCCCATCTCTCCTACCCCCCCACATTCATCAGTCCTCAGTTTTTGTCAGCATTCAAGAGTCTCTCATGGTTTGCCTCTCCCCCCTTCCCCCACCATTTTCCCCCTTCTTCTCCCCCATGGTCTTCCGTTAAGTTCCTCCTAATTCTCCTATACGTGCAAACATCTGATATTTGTGTTTCTCTGCCTGACTTATTTCACTCAGCATAACACTCTCAAGGTCCATCCATGTTGCTACACAAGGCCAGATTTCATTCTTTCTCATTGCCATGTAGTATTCCATCGTATAGATAAACCACATCTTCTTGATCCATTCGTCCGTTGATGGACACTTAGGCTCTTTCCATGTTTGGCTATTGTTGAGAGTGCTGCTATGAACACTGGGAGTACCCCTGTTTATTCTTAAATAGATTACTGTCTAGTAAGGAAAACAGACAAATACCTGGCAGTACAGTGCAATAAGCATATAATTCAGACACAGTTCCTGCAAGAACAGAGGAGAGATGCTGAATCCAAACCAGGAGAGTAGAGGAATTATGTGGGTTGTATACAAAGAAGGAAAAGCTGAGGGTGGAGGCAAGATGGTGGAGAAGTAGTGAGCTCCATGCATTTACTCGCCCCCATATCTCAAACAGAGAAGGCCTGAAGCAATAGGATACTGAACCACAGGAGTTTTGGAAGAAAAGAGACAGAGAACACTGGGAAGGCAACCTCATAGAGCTATCTCAAGAAACAAGCCAAAGTACACATGGTGGAGAGTCCCAAATACCACTACAAGTAGGGAAATAAAATAACAAAACAACAAGAGAGATCAAGAGACAACATTAAAAGAACACTTCCTGAACGGACAGACCCTGGACAGTCAAAGAGTCTTCTTTCATATAGCAGTACTCGCAGGTGCAGAGTGCATAACAAGCTTTTAAAACTAACAAGAGACAGAAAGTTAGCCAAAATGACAAAATGGAAGAACTCTCCTCTAAAGAAATTCCAGGAAGAAATGACAGCTAAAGAACGGCTCAAAACAGATATGAGCAACATAACTGAACAAGAATTTAGAACAATAGTCATAAAATTAATCTTCGGGCTTGGAAAAGGTATGGAAGACATCAGGGAAGCGATTGCTACAAAGACTATGGAACTTAAAAATAGTTGTGATGAATTAAAGAATGCTATAAATGAGGTACATAATAAAACGGAGGCATCAGATGCATGAATTAAAGATGCAGAGAGGAGAATAGGTGAATTAGAAGACACAATTATAGAAAAAGAGAAAGCTGGGGCGCCTGGGTAGCTCACTTGGTTAAGCGTCTGACTTCAGCTCAGGTTCATGGGTTCGAGCCCTGCATCGGGCTCTGTGCTGACAGCTAGCTCAGAGCCTGGAGCCTGCTTCAGATCCTGTATCTCCCTTTCTCTCTGACCCTCCCCTGCTCACGCTGTCTCTCTCTCAGAAATAAATAAAACATTAAAAATTAAAAAAAAAAAAAGAAAAAGAAAAAGAGAAAGCTGAGAAAAAAAAGAGATAAACTGATCCAGAAACACGAAAGGAGAGCTCAAGAGCTGAGTGATACAATCAAACAGAACAATATCCATATCATAGGAATTCCAGAAAAGGAAGAGACAGGGAAAGGCGCTGAAGGAGTCCTTGAACAAATTATAACAGAGAACTTCCCCAGTCTGGGGAAGGAAACAGACATTGAAATCCAAGAGTCACCGAGATCTCCCCTCAGACGTAACTTGAATCGATCTTCTGCATGACATATCATACTGAAACTGGTAAAATATAAGGACAAAGAGAGAATTCTGAAAGCAGCTAGGGAGGAAAGAGACCTAACATACAAAGGGAAACCTATCCGAGTGGTGACAGACCTATGTACTGACACTTGGCAAGCCAGAAAGGAATGGCAGGAAATCTTCAATGTGATGAACAGAAAAAATATGCAGCCAAGAATCCTCTATCCAGCAAGCTTGTCATTCAGAATAGAAGGAGAGATAAAGGTTTTCCCAAATAAACAAAAATTGAAAGAATTCATCACCAATAAACCGCCTACAAGAAATCCTAAGAGGGACTCTATGAGGAAAATGTTGCAAGAAACACAAGGTACCAGAGACACCACCAAAAGCATGAATCCTACAAAGAACACAATAACTCTAAGCCCATATTTTTTCAATAATAACACTGAATGTAAATGGACTAAATGCTCCAATCAAAAGACATAGGGTAGCAGAATGGATACAAACCAAAATCTATCTATTTGCTATGAATAAGAGACTCATTTTAGACCTGAGGACACCTTCAGATTGAATGTAAGGGGATGGGGAAATATCTATCATGCTACTGGAAGTAAAAAAAAAAAAAACTGGAGTAGTCATATTTATGTCAGACAAACTGGACTTTAAAGTAAAGGCAGTAACAAGGGATGAAGAAGGGCATTATATAATAATTACAGGGTCTATCCATCAGGAAGAGTTAACAGTTATAAATGACTATGCACCAAATACAGGAGCACCCAAATACATAAACCAATCACAAACAGAAACAATCTTATGGATAAGAATGTGCTAATAGCAGGGAAATTAAGACTCCACTTATAGCAATGGATAGATAAACTAGACAGAAAATCAATAAAGACACAATGGACTTAAACGACACATTGGACCAGATGGATTTGACAGATATATTTAGAATTCTACATCTTGAGGCAATGGAATTCACTTTCTTCTCAAGTGCACATGGCACATTCTCCAAGATAGATCACATACTGAGTCATAAAGCATCCCTCAAAAATATAAAAGAATCAAGATCATACCATGCACACTTTCAGGTCACAATACCATAAAACTTGAAATCAATCAGAGGAAAAAGTCTGTAAACCCTCCAAAACATGGAGGTTAAAGAACACACTACTAAAGAACGAATTGGCCAATCAGGCAATTAGAGAAGAAATTTAAAAATATATGGAAACAAATGAAAATGAAAATACAACTATCCAAACTCTATGGGATGTTGCAAAAGCAGTCCTAAGAGGAAAGTACATTGCACTCTAGGCCTATTTCAAGAAACTAGAAAAAGAACAAACACAAAATCTAACAGTTCTAAAATCTAACAGTTTAGATTTTAGTTCAAAATCTAAAGGAACTAGAAGGAGAGCAACAAGAGCACCCCAAACCCAGCAGGAGAAGAGACATAATAAAAATCCAGGCAGAAAAAAACAATATAGAATCAAAAAAAAACAGTTGAACAGATCAATAAAACCAAGAGTTTGTTTTTTTGAAAAAATAAACAAAATTGACAAACCTCTAGCCAGGCTTCTCAAAAAAAAAAAAAAAAAAAAGAAAGCAACAAATAGACAAAATCATAAATGAAAATGGATTTATTACAACCAATCCCTCAGAAATACAAGCAATCATCAGGGAATACTATGAAAAATTATATGCCACATGTATAGGAGGATTAGGAGGAACTTAACTGAGGAACAAGGGGGAGAAGAAGGGGGGAAATGGTGGGGGAAAGGAGGAGAAGCGAACATTGAGAGACTCTTGAATGCTGACGAAAACTGAGGACTGATGGATGTGGGGGGAAGAGGGGGATGGTCATGGAGGAGGGCACTTGTGGGGATGAGAACTGGGTGTTATGTGGAAACTAATTTGACAATAAACTATTTGTAAAAAAAAAACAGAAAAAGAAAAATTATATGCCAACAAAATGGACAACTTAGAAGAAATGGACAAATTCCTAAATATGCACACACTACCAAAATTCACACAGGAAGAAATAGAAAATCTGAACAGACCCATAACTAGTGAAGAAATTGAATCAATTATCAAAAATCTCACAACAAATAAAAGCCCTGGGCCAGATGGCTTTCCTGGGGAATTCAACCAGACATTTAAAACAGAGTTAATACTCATTCTTCTCAAGCTATTCCAAAAAATAGAAATGGAAGGAAAACTTGCGGACTCATTCTATGAAGCCAGCATCACTTTGATTCCCAAACCAGACAGAGACCCAGCCAAAAAAGAGAACTCCAGGCCAATATCCTTGATGAAAACAGATACAAAAATCCTCTAGAAGATACTTCCAAAGCGAATCCAGCAGCACATAAAAAGAATTATCCAACATGATCAAGTGGGATTCATTCCTGGGTTACAGGGCTGGTTCAATATTCACAAATCAATCAATGGGATCCATCACATCAACAAAAGAAAAGATAAAAACCCTATGATTCTGTCGATAGATGCAGAAAAAGCATTTGACAAAATACAGCATCCCTTCTTAGTAAAGACCCTCGAGAAAGTCGGATAGAAGGTACTAACTTAAACATCATAAAAATCATCTATGAGAAGCCCTCAGCTAACATCATCCTCAACAGGGAAAGCTGTCAATTCCTGAGATCAGGAACATGACAGGGATGTCGACTCTTACCACTGTTGTTTAACATAGTGCTGAAAGTCCTGGCTTCAGCCATCAGACAACAAAAGGAAATCAAAGGCATCAGAATTGGCAAAGAAGAAGTCAAACTTTCACTTTCCGCAGACGACATGATACTCTACATAGAAAACCCGACAGACTCCACCAGAAGCCGCTGATCACTAGAACTGATCCATGAATTCAGCAAAGCTGCAGGATACAAAATCAATGTACAGAAATCAGTTGCATTTTTATACACCAACAATGAAGCAACAGAAAGAGAAATCAAGAAACTGATCCCATTCACAATTGCACAAGAAACCATAAAATACCTAGGAATAAACCTAACCAAGGATATAAGAGATCTGTGTGATGAAATCTATAGAAAAGTTATGAAGGAAATTGAAGAAGACACAAAGAAATGGAAAAACATTCCATGCTCATGGATTGGAAGAATAAATATTGTTAAAATGTCATTACTACCAAAAGCAACCTACACATTCAATGCAATCCCAATCAAAATTGCACCAGCATTCTCCAAACTAGAACAAACTATCCTAAAATTTGTATGGAACCACAAAAGACCCTGAATAGCCAAAGTAATATTGAAGAAGTAAACCCAAATGGGAGGCATCACCATCCTAGACTTTAACCTTTACTACAAAGTTGTCATCATCAAGACAGTATGGTATTGGTACAGAAACAGACACACAGACCAATGGAATAGAATAGAGAACTCAGAATTGGACCCACAAATGTATGGCCAACTAATCTTTGACAAACCGGCAAAGCAAAGAGTATCCAATGGAAAAAAAAAAAAAAGAGAGAGAGAGAGAGCCTCTTTAACAGATGGTGTTGGGAGAACTGGATAGCAACATGCAGAAGAATGAAACTAGATCATTTTCTCACACAACACACAAAAATAAACTCAAAATGGATAAAGGACCTGAATGTGAGATAGGGAACCATCAAACCCTAGAGGAGAAATCAGGAAACAACCTCTTTGACCTCAACTGCAGCAATTTCTTACTTGACACATCCCCAAAAGCAAGGGAATCAAGAGCAAAACTGAACTATTGGGACCTCATCAAGATAAAAAGCTTCTGCATGGCAAGGGAAACAATCAAGAAAACTAATAGGCAACCGACAGAATGGGAAAAGATAGCTTCAAAGGACATATCAGGGTATATGGGTAAAATCTATAAAATCTATAAGGAACTCACCAAACTCCCGAAAAACAAACAATCCAGTGAAGAAATGGGCAGAAGATATAAACAGACACTTCTCCAAAGAGGACATCCAGATAGCCAACAGACACATGAAATGATGCTCAGTGTCACTCATCATCAGGGAAATGCATATCAAAACCACACTGAGATACCACTTCACGCCAGTCAGAGTGGCTAAAATGAGCAAATCAGGAGACTATAGATGCTGGTGAGGATGTGAAGAAACAGGCACCCTCCTACACTGTTGGTGAAAATGTAAACTGGTGCAGCCCCTCTGGAAAATAGTGTGGAGGTTCCTCAAAAAAATTAACAATAGAACTCCCCTATGACCCAGCAATAGCACTGCTAAGAATTTACTCAAGGGATACAGGAGTGCCGATGCCTAGGGGCACATGTACCCCAATGTTCATAGCAGCACTCTCAACAATAGCCAAACATGGAAAGAGCCTAAGTGTCCATCAACGGACGAATGGATCAAGAAGATGTGGTTTATCTATACAATGGAATACTACATGGCAATGAGAAAGAATGAAATCTGGCCATATGTAGCAACATGGATGGAACTTGAGGGTGTTATGCTGAATGAAATAAGCCAGTCAGAGAAGACAGATATCATATGCTTCCACTTATAGGAAGATTAGTTGAATGGGGGCACCTGAGTGGCTCAGTTGGTTGAGTGTCTGACTTTTGATTTCAGCTCAGGTCATGATCTCATGATTCATACATTTGAACCCCGTTCTGGGATCTGTGCTAACAGTGCAGAGCCTCCCTGGGATTCTCTCTCTTTTCCTCTCTCTCTGCCATTTTCCCATTCACACACTCTCTCTCACAAAATAATAAATAAAAATTTAGTTGGATGGATGAATGGGTGAATGAGTGAATGAATGAATGAATGAATCCAGAGAGGGGTGATATAACAGACATGCAAATAACATCAATAAATGTAACAGGGTTAGCTCAAGGTGATCTGGGCTGTGGAGGAGCCCACATCTAAGCTCTGCTAAAGAGAAACAGCCTCCAGGGAGATGTGCTTAAATGTGGAACAGACGTTGCCAAACAGAAAAATAGCTTTTTGGGCAGCAGGAAGAGCCTGCTCAGCAGCACCAAGGAGATAGAGCTTACTTAGCATGTTTGGGAAACATCTGATTTGTCTAAAGCAGGGAATGGGTTGGGGAAAGGAGTCAAGGCAGAGAGCTTGTCATGTACCTCAGGTCACAGAACATGGACAGCCAGCAGAAGAATTTGGATTTTGTCCTGGAGATGATGAGGAGCCATGGAAGAATGGTCAAGTAGATGGCTTATGATTCAGAAAGATAGTTGTGATAATGATTTGGCAGATGGCCTGGAGAAGTGATTAGCATCCTGAATCTATTGCAACAATTTCAAGAAAATTATGAGGATCTGAAGTAGGAGGGCTGAGGATGTGAGGGCGATCTGGCTACGACATCTGTCACCCCACTGATCACCAGGGTTGATTTGGCTGATCTGGCTGGCTAGGCGGGTGTCCCCTTCCTCCCTCACCACTCCATGTGCGTCCCTCCCGAAGCTGCGCGCTCGGTCGAAGAGGAAGACCTTCCCCGATAGAGGAGGATCATTCTTCAGTCAAGAGTATACGAGTAGCTGCGCTCCCCTGCTAGAACCTCCAAACAAGCTCTCAAGTAGGGCTGAGGTGGACAAAGGAAGACTAAGTTGGATTTTTAAATACACACACACACACACACACACACACACACACACACACACACTCATTTTAAAGGACTGTTAACTTGGATGTAAACAGTAAAGGTAGAGTTAAGAAGCACAATAACACAGGGGCGCCTGGGTGGCTTAGTCGGTTAAGCGTCCGACTTTTGCTTAGGTCATGATCTCGTGGTTCGCGGGTTCGGGCCCCGCGTCGGGCTCTGTGCTGACTGCCAGCTCAGAGCCTGGAGCCTGTTTCAGTCTGTGACTCCCTCTCTCTCTGACCCTCCCCTGCTCACGCTCTCTCTCTCTCTCTCTCCTAGAAATAAATTAAAAAAATTTTAAAAAAAATTAAAAAAAAAAGAAGCACAATAACACAGTACTGTTTCCATTCTGAGTATCTAGAGTGAGCAAGTGACCAAACAGACCAAGAACAAATGCTGCTGTGATCACCCCCAGGTCAGGCCTTGACCAGAAGGCACCAGAGGGCAGGTTTCCAGCTATAATGCCCCCATCTTTGCTCCCAAGTCACCAATTGTAAAACTAGACACCACTTCTTTTTTTTTAATGTTTATTTATTTTTAAGAGATAGAGCATGAGTCAGGGAGCGGCAGAGAGAGAGGGAGACACAGAATCCTGAAGCAGGCTCCAAACTCTGAGTTGACTGCACAGAGCCTGATGTAGGGCTCAAACCCATGAACCATGAAATCATGACCTGAGCCAAAGTCAGACACTTAACTGACTAAGCCAGCAAGGCTCTCCGATAGACACCATTTCTTGAACAGCTACATCCTGACATATGCTGGGCTAAACGCTTTATACATATCACCCAACCAAACCCTGCCCCAAACACTTAGGTGCATATTGATACTCCCTTTGTACTGATGAGGCTGTGAAAGTTTCTAAAGATCAAGTAATTTGCCCAAGATCACACAGCAGATCTAGGATTTAAGTCCAAGTTTAGAGTGACACCAAACCCTTTGTTTAACCACTATAGTAGTAGAGTCCTTTTCCAAATGTTGTCTTCTTGAATTCATGTCTCTCCTTCTCTCCCAAACCAATTATTTTCATCCAGCCTAGGTCAGTGCACAGACCAACAAAGGCCCAGATGCAGCCCAATGGCCATTCATGCACAGTTTTTAAAGTAGAGCCTAAGTTACTGAAATCTACCTTCCCAGGTTTTCACATGGGTCCGAGCCTCACTTCTGGCCATTCAATCAAGTTCCAGGATCAGTGCAGCAGACACTGATACCAGACTCTTAACAGTCCCCTATCCCTCAACAGTAGAACTCCCAGTTCTTAGTAAGCCCCCTGTTGCCCTGAATAAAGATTATATTTCCCAACTTCCTGTGTATAGGTGTAGCCATTGTGAGTACATTCTGGTCAACAAGGTTCAAGCAGAAGTGTTAAATGCATCTCGGGAAATATTACATACAAGAAAGAGAGACACCCTTCATTGCCTCTTCTTGCTTCATTCTGGCTGGAATTGAGACATGTTGGCAGGAATTCATGCATTCAGTATGGACTCTGAAGACTTGGAAGTAGCAGCAAAGAAATCTGGAAGAAGCCTGTCTCTGAGCACTTAGTGGAAAAGACACACTAACCTAGACTTCTTATCATCCAAAATTTTTTTGCAATATATCAAACATTTTGTATTTAAGCCTCCATTAATTTGAATTTTCTAGCATTAATAATTAATGCTATCTCCAATGAATACAAACTATAAAATTGTGGGGGAGCTATTGCCATTTCCCTTATTTTCTCTAAATTAAATACTTGTCACCTGCTCAGTGATTCAGGCTGACTCTTTCCAACAGAGAATGTTGCCTATGCATTAGGGGACTTTTATATTCCACTCCATACTGCATTTTGTTTATATGAGGGGGTAGATTACCTGAATAGAAAGCAGCACATTCTGCAGCTGAATAAGCGAATTGTCCAATCCCAATCATTTGTGCTCTTATTTTTCATAGTCCATTTATGACTTTCATTCTATATCATTAAATTCTAACCAAAACTCAACCAGTCTTCTGGCCAATACAGTTAGCAACCTTTATCGTCCATGACATCTGTTTCCACAGAAGCAATAGAAACCTTCGCATCTCAGATACTTCACCCCAAATGGCAAGCATCTGGTAGTAACCTAAAATCTTCTTTAATTCAATGCACTAATCTATTGGTTAACTTTTTCCTTAATGCTGACTATTCCCAAAACACGTATTTTTTTAGACCAGAAGAAATGCAGTATTCTTAGAAGTCACTGGGTGAACAGTGCCCCGGCTTGCCCTACATGACCCCAGGCCACTACTAAAACTATTCATAAGTTGACCTCTTTGACCATACTACACTGTCTTTCTAATGCATGTATTCTTCACACAGCTACTACTTTATATAAACTAAGAGTTGATCATTTTGTTAGTGTCCTTTAGCATTAATTGTCTACTGTGTGTCTACTATGAGTGTCTAACTGTCCTAGAATCTTAGAAGACATGGGAGGAAAATAGAAAGTGATCCTGCTCACAAGTTTCCACTAATAGCCATTTGAAATTTTCTTATGACTTTATAAAAAGCACATAATTTTATGTAAAATTTAATTTTTACTGTGTATTAAACCAGAACTCAGAATCAGAAATTATAAGTCTGTTTAAATGCAAATCAATCTATAACAATAATAATATTAGTCTACAATTGTCCTTGTATATCAAAAGACTTCTTTCATTCATTCCAAGGGAAAATATGAATATATAAATATGAATTTATAAAATATAAATATTTTAACAATGATGTTGAAGAAGCCCAGATTAACATGATTCCTCAAAAAGGCTCATGTAAAATTATAAATTTTATATCAAATTGTACTTTCTCTGAAAAAATTCAAGGCAGTCCAGTCCTATGGTAGAAAGGGCACTGGATCTGTCATGTTGTCATGCAGACTTAGGTTCACATTTCAATTCTGCCACTTAATTAGCCAGGAACCCTGGTCAAGCCCCCTGTTTTATGAGCATTCTCATTGCAGGCAAGAGGTTAGAAATGCTTACTTCCAGGTTCTTCTCTGAGAATGAAGGGAAATAGCACATGTGGAAATGCCTAGCACAGTCCTTAACATGTAGAGACTACTCCATAAATATTGCCTGGAACTGAGTCTAAACCTATAGCTCACCATGTATAAATGGGTTCTTCAACATGCAATGTCATTAATCATATACTCTAGGGTATTCTAATTCTGTAAGGATATTCTGACACTGAAAGCAGATGAAATAATACAGGACACACAAAGTCTCAAAATAAAGACAGTAGTCAATAATAATAACAACCATAAGCATTTACTAAATACTCACTATGTACTAGACATTATGTTAAATACTTTATGTAAATAATTTCCTTTAATCCTCACAATAGCCTTATGGGAAGGTATTTTGATCCCTTTTTACAAATGTGAATACATATCTAAAGCAAGTGGTGGCTGTAGTAAAAGGTGATGGAAAAACCAAAACCCTTAGCTGTTGGAACAAGAATGTAACTAGTCATCACCAGGTAGTTGTCTCATGAATGACCCTTCTTGCACTATGAATGGGAGAGGTGCTGTGATACCACTGAGTCCTTCCTTTACACAGTCAGGGGCCAGCAAATATTGTAAACAGCATAAGATAAAAGTAAAAACTTGTAAGATATTTGGGAAAAATATGGAAATGAAGAGGGTTAATTTTGTGAAGCTAAAACCAAACTCATAGTAAGGTTTATTAGGTAATCGAGATATAATGTGATCTGGCAAGGAAAAATTTTTCCTTATGAATTCATTTTTGGGTACAGTATTCTTTGAATTTCAGCATTTAGCATCCTCTGTGTTAATACCTCATTCTAGGCATTGGACAAGGCATTGACTTCAGCACCAATGAAACTCAAGAATTTTCTTATGCATGTGCGTTTGTGTGTTTTTATAAGGAAAGGTTTTACTGTGTTCATCAGATCTCAAAGAGCTCTATGACTTGAAAAGGTTAAGAACTCTTCTCTAGACTTGATTGGCCAAAAGTCAGATGGTGCTTCTATGGATATGCACTCCACCTGGACCCTGGCCTGGCCTCCTAAAGGCCTTTGTCTGACTCCAGGGAACCCTGAGGCAAGTTACCCTGGGAACATGGCCCACAGTGCAGATTCTCAACTGTTGGCTGCAATGGACATGATGCACCTTGACTGGGCAGTGGGACAGAAAAGCTGCATTTCCTCCAGTAGACCTCCCCAGAGACAGGCAAGCCTTACTGGAATCTGTGAAGGAGGCAAGAGTTGGACTTCAGCCTTCCCAGCATAATCACACAGTCTCCACACTATTGGTGAAATCATCAATGCAGAACTCAAGAAGGCATAAAAATGAGGCAAAAATTTTGACCCATTGCCTTGAAGTGTTTCATCTATACCTGCCTACCTTACATTGCAAACCACTCGGCCCCAACGGAGTTATGTTTCTGCAGAGATAACAACAGAGAATCTTAGACCCTCTGCTCTAGTTCCATCTTCATTCCAAGTAGCTAGACTCTCTCAAGGAGCACAGGAATCCCAAATATCCCATGCTGTGCACTGGTGTGGCATATAGCAAGAGGACCATCCCAGGTTTCAGTGGAGTTACTGAGTCATGGACCATCTTTTCTTTCTCTTTTCTCTTCTTTTTCTCCTCTTTTCCTCCTCTTCTTCCTCCACTTTCTCTTCCTCCTCCTCCTCCTCTTCTTCTTTTGAAAAAAAGAGTAGAATAATCTGGAATGAAAAGAGTAGAGAATACCTGAGTCATTGAGTAAAATTAAGCTTTGCTTCTAGAAACTTTTATTTCAGTGTATCTGTGTGTGTCTGTGTGTGTCTGTATGTGTCTGTCTATATAGGGTCACGGTTTAAAATTGTGCATTTTGGTTCGGAAAGTGAAAGATAGGTCTAGGGCAATCCATAGATTACATAATAACAGCTTTCTGAAAAGCTATGAAGTCATATGGGGGAAAAAAAACATTAGGGACAAAGAATGTGAATTCTAGTTCTGGCTGTGCTGTGTGTCCCCAGCCAAGTTCCATAATCTGTGTGAGCCCTTTCCTTATTTATAAATTGAAGATGATATATCCTTCAATCATGAAGATGGAACATGGTTTGCTGAATACTGTGTATATTGCAGGGCAAAGGCTGACATAAGACATTTTGAAATTCAGGTTTATGGTGGGAAGTTCAAGCCAGGAAGGAAAGAGATGGACAACAAGATTGTTTGAGAGCTACTGGGGGACCTAGAGAGTGTTAAAGATCCCCCATATCCTCACATGTGGCATGCTCTCAGTTCCCTTATGTGTCTATCTAAGTGATGCAGTCCAGGTGACACCTCAGGAATCCCACCACAATGATTCTAAGCAACACAAGTAAAGGAAGTTTCATGTTTTTCTATTACACGTCATGGGCTAGTATTTGATAGCACCTGAATGTCTAGTTCTTTCTGGCTCACTCCTCCTCTGTGGAGTAGTAGGAAATCCATGCAACCCCATCATTATTGATGAAGCAAGGCAACATTAAGTGCACGCCTCTTACTGGAGCGAACATTGATGTTCTTTCCATTTCATGGAAAGGTCTTGCATAACATTGGTTCTAATATCTCCTTCATGAGTCAGAGACTAAGGAATGAAGAAACACTTCTGAATGACAAACAAGGAAAAAAGAAAAGAAAGAAAGCTATGATGATGTGTTCTTGGAACACAACTCCAAGTCTGTTTACACAAGCAAAATCAACATGTAGATCTCTGTTTAGGGTATGCTGCTGAAAGACAAAACAAAACAAAACGTCCATTCCTTTTCTTTTTTCTGATTAAAAATATAATAGGCACTCACACAAAAATTAAATAATAATATTAGTTCCCAAGAGGAAAGGAATGTCAGCATTTTAAAGTGCATCATTAGAAACCTGTTTCTTTTGCTGAACTATAAGGTTGAAAGACATAAATGGAGACATTGCACAGATGTTATTTTGCAACCCATTTGTTTATATATTAGTATGTCAGGGAGCTTTATCCATAACAGTGAATGAAGATCTCGAACACTGCTGCTGGTAGTTGTATAGTATTCCATCATATAGATGAAGTTTAATTTATTAATAAATTTCCCTGAAGGACATTAAAGTTTCTTCTGAATTTTTATTGGGATATAATTGACATATAGCATTGTATAAGTTTAAGGTATACAGTGTGTTGATCTCATTCACTATGTTTGCTTCTGAATTGTTGCTTATATAAACAATACCAGGATAAACATCCTTATAGATTCATCATTGTACCATTTATATCCCTGGAAAAAAATTCGAGGATAAGAATAAACCAATACCTATCCACATTTTCAACGATGATGCATATTGCCAAATTGCCCTATGAAAAGGGTGTGCCAGGTCCCACTACCACAGCAATGTATGAAAGAACCTGTTTCTCCACACCTCACCAACAGCGGGTGTCTTCAAATCTTTTACCTTTTTTTCCAATATGACAGGTAACAAATAATATTCCACTTGTTTCAATTGCATGTTTGATTTCAGTGAGGTATTCAATATTTGTTATCAATGCACATATACTACTAGTATTGATAATAGCTAACTTGCATTGAAAGTGTATCATGCACCACTGTGCTAAGCACCTTACAAAATTATTTCTTTAAACCTCATAGTAACCCCTCCAGATAAGTGCTATTATTATCTCTATTTCCCAGATAAAAACAAGACCTAGGGGCTCCTGGGTGGCTCAGTCAGCTAAGTGTCCCACTCTTGATTTCGGTTCAAGTCATGATCTAACAGTTTGTGAGATTGAGCACTGACAGTATGGACCCGGCTTGGGATTCTCTCTCTCCCTCTTTCTCTGCCCCTCCCCTACTCATGATCTCTCGCTTTCTCTAAAAAATAAATAAATAAACATTTAAAAACAAAAACAAAGACTATTTGCTAAAAGTTATGGATCTAGTAAATAGTAAATCCAGGACTCAATCCAGGTAGATCTACCCGAAGCCATGTTGTTGAGCATAGCATTTTACTTCCATTTATTTCTATACGCAAGAGTGCTAATTCTGTTTCTTCTATTTATGTTTTTATATATGAGTTTTATGTTTTTATAGCCTTTAAGATTTTCCATTAAAATGTTCATCTTTTCCTTGTTAATTAGCAATAACTCATATTATGTACTAAGAATATTGATTTGTTGTCATTTTTTGCTAGCAGCCTTTTTCTCTGTCGGATACACTTACATCCAATTTAAAACTTTCTATTCTGTTCATAATTAGTGTAAGGACTTTAGTAATGACTATAATAAACCTGATGTAGTATCCCTGACATGTAAACAAACACAAGCAGATTAGCTAAGCTGATGGTGTTAGATTTTAGTGGTAACCCAATCGTGGACAATGAGGGGGTTTGGAAAATAGTGCATGGCAATAGAGAAGGTAGAGAAGTAAAAGAGAAAAGAGGCAAATTAAGTCACAAAGTAGCGATCTCCCCTTTAATGGGTCTCTTTCTGAGTTTTTCCCCTTTGCAACTTTTTCTGCCACTTGGGTCATCCCTAAGAAGTAGGGTTTTATCGCTTGGTAAGGTTTATAGAGATCTAAATCTCCTCTTTTCATTCCCAAATTTAATCGCCCTTTATTAAAACTAAGACTAAGCTTTGGCCATGGACCATTTCCCAGAAAGTGGAGCATGTGCAAAGGAGAGGACATAGGGTCAGAGGCCTCAGCTTGGAGTCCCGCCGGCTGAGGACATGCTGTGTGGCCTAGCACATTGTTTCACTCTCTTGGCTTCGGTTTCCTCATTTGCAAAATTGGTGTAATGATTACTACATCACACAGTGGCTTGGAAATTACCTAAGAAAATGTTCAAGTATTGGTGTCTCATAGGACTCTGAGTGCTTAGCAGATGGCCCTATGCCCCCACCCTTAGTTCTTAGGGGTGCATGGTTCAAGTGAAAGAGAAAGAGAGGATTTGTGGGATTCACAACAGGAATGTAAAGGCTCACTCTGACTCAGCCTCCTGCTATTAAACTACAACTTCAGCTTATGTGTCTCCAAAATTGTCCCATGAGACACTACCAGAGCTAAACAGGAAGACAGCTGACAACCTAAAAACCTAACTCCAGTTAGCTTTCCCCTCCAGCCCATCTGTGTGCAGGCAGCTAGAGTGCTTCCTTGTTGCCTATGTCTGTCATCCACCAATCATTTGCCTCAGTAGTCATTCCAGAACTATCTCATGGTCCCAAGAGTCTCTAATTTTGCCTTTAATTATATAGGATATCAAAGTTATCAGTTGAATAAAATAATATGAGGATTCATTCAGAGAAAATTCCCAAATATACCAGAACTCCTTGGAAGATAGATGAGAAAGGTGAGCCACTTAATTTATTATAAAGACCAAAACAATCTCCTTATTTGCTGATACCTACTTATTTCCCAGCCATATCTCCCAACACCCCACAACACCCCTACTTTGGCCTAAGGCTATGTTTATTATATTAATACTTTTCCTTTGTAAAGCACTTCAGACCTAAAGGAAAGATTCCTGCCATGTATTGAGCCCTGCTCTGATATTCAAAGGATTAAGCAATTCCCAAAGCCACATAACTAGACAACGATTAAAGTGCAGCTAAGCCCAGTGCATCTGCTACTGACACCTGTCTGCCAAGCCCATCACATCCTTGCCCTCTGCACCTTCACAAAGTACTTTTATGTGCAATAGCTCCTTGATTGTCCCCCAGAACTTTCTAAGTAGCACAACTCCTGTTGCCTACATCTACTGATATGAAATTGAAAGAGGCTGCAGGATGTAGGCACCCCCACTGTCACACAGGACCCCTGGGGTTGGCCTAATCCCACCAGGCAGCCCCCCACAGCTAAGCCCTGGTGGTGTCTGCCAAAGAGCTCATGGCCCACTGAGAAGTTCTCTGTTGAAGGAAGACACAAACATTATATTTCAGCAAGATCTAAGTCAGTGTTGACCAACTCTGGGGAAACCTGAATTCAAAGTCTCCAGGCTCCCCAACCCTCCTCCCCAAATGGCCACTTCAGGAATTAGGTGCTGCTCCCATAGTCCTTCAGCCTGTCCCCATAGTTCATTTCCACATATTAGTTGACTTGTAAAAGCTGATCAACACAACCAGCTCCTAAGGGCCACATAATAAGGGATAAAACCAAATGTAATTCTTAAAGAGGAAGCTCAGAAATGAAGCGAAAGCAAATGTTGCTGAGATGAAGGATTAGAATAAAACTACAAGAATAGCTGGCACAAGAAGCACACATACCCCACATGATTCAAGGGCATAAGATATCAAGGACAACCATAAGAGACTCTTGAATGCTGAGAACAAACTGAGGGCAGATGGAGTGGGGGAGGGGAAGGGGGGTGAAGGGCTTGGAGGAGGACACTGGTTGGGATGAGCACTGGGTGTTATACGTAAACCAACTTGACAATAAACTATAAAAAATTAAAAATAAAATTTAAAAAAATATATCAAGGACAACTCATCTGCCAGAGAAGGCGCCAGTTCAGTTAGCTTGTGAAATTTTAAACTACTTTCAATGAGGAATCATTTAGGCTTTGGAGCATTCATGTTAGAAACACATAGTTTTTAAGGTGAAAGACACTTCTGGTCCAATCCTTGGGTTTAATAGTTGGCAGAACTAATATCCAAATAGGTTAACTGCTGTGATCATAGTTACATAGCTGGTCAGTGGCAGAAAAATGATGAGAAATCAGATGACAGCACTCCAATAACATCCTCACACACTTTTAAGTACTTAACCTCTCCTCCAATTCCTCTTCCTCTCTATATAAGCATAAATGTGTGTGTGCACATACATGCACACACATACTTCTTCACCTGATGTCACAGGCTCCATATGTCGTGTCTTTATCAAGTCCTTCTGAACATTCAAACAGGAATATAATTCAGGTGACATGGTTGACCATGGGGCTTACTGAGAGAACCACTGTGCCCCAAGAGGGACTCGGTTTACTTTCAGCTTTATATTTGTACCTATTGTTCAGGTGACATTAGGCCAATAACAGTAGTGAATTGTAGGACAGTTAAATGAATGTAAAATGTTCACAAAGGGCTCAGCAGGGTGCCTTGTACACAACGGACTCCAAATCATGTCCCACCTGGGGATGTGTCAGGAAGACCCTGGTGTAAGGAGCAAGAGTTTTGTGGCCAGACAACCTGGCCATGACTCTCCCCCTTGTGTTCTTGTCTTTGGGCATCTTGCCTACCTTCACTCAAGTCTAGAGTCCACATACACATGGGTCATTGCAAGGAGTAAATGAGATGATATGTTTGCTGCCTGACTCTGGGCCAACAGTAAACGCTAAACAAACAAAAAAGCAAGCAGGTTTGTGATTTGCATATGGTGGAGAAATGCACTGTCTTGCCTTTTCCTTACCCAAAATCCCAGGACTGCAGTTTCCTCCTCAAGAGTGAGTTCTGTAATCCCACAGTGCAAAGGATTGGGTGTGGCATAGAATTTATGTACAGTCTATTTCTGTAGAAGTTTCTTCAAGCCCTTTTAAATTTTTTTTAATGTTTTATTTATTTCTAGGAGAGAGAGAGAGAGAGACAGCATGAGCAGGGGAGGGTCAGAGAGAGAGGGAGTCACGGACTGAAACAGGCTCCAGGCTCTGAGCTGGCAGTCAGCACAGAGCCCGACGCGGGGCTCAAGCCCACGAACCGCGAGATCATGACCTAAGCGAAAGTCGGACGCTTAACCGACTAAGCCACACAGGCGCCCCAACTTCAAGCCCTTTTAAAACTCACTTAATCAGGAAGTCTTTGCCTGGGGATTCTGAACTGACTGGGATAGATCCTTTCTTGGTAGATACCCAGCACTTGATCACAATATTAGCTTCCATGTATTACTAAATTTCTTTCTGAGCATTCTCAAATCACTTCATCTGGGTTTGCTCTTCCCAAGTAGAACATAATGCCTAAAGGGCAATAGTCCCTGTGCCAACTGAGAGAACATTTTGACCCAGTAGGAACTCAAAGGTCAGATGCCAGAATATCTTTCTGTCCACCCTACCCAAACCTTGAGGCAAAGCCGTTGGCATCTTCTAAGAGATTCTGCTAAAAGTCACTGTTTTCCAGAGACTCAATTCCATGTGTGGTGAAAGTTGTAGGTAGATTCTGATTTCCCCCTTTTCACACATTCTGAACACAAGCTTCTCAAAGGCCAAATGCATGAGACCAAATGCATAGGAAGAGTAAGGCAGACACCTCACAAATGACCTCGTCTCAAAACAAATTCAGACACTCTGGGGGTCTCATACACACTGAGTTGGCCTGGTGAAGTTCAGCTCTACAATTAGCCATCCAATCTGGAAATATTAGAAGCGTAAGCAACAAGAGAAGGAGAAAGAGCTGTGTGTTGGGAGAGTCAACTGTAAGAAGTCCCTCCTGGCAAGGGTTAGTGTCCAAAAAGTCTGTCCACACATCTCACCCTTTGTTGTTCACATGCACATTCCTGGCTGATGTGAAATGTTGGAACCAGACATTTGGCCCAGCCTGAGCATCTCCAAGTTCAAATTATAACCATCATGGAAGTGGCCTAAACTCATAAGAGGCCTATGGTGTAGGGAGTCACAGGTCACTGACTCACTGAACCTTCTGGGGAAGAGTGTAAGAAACTGCCAAGGATTTGGCACCAAGCAATATATGTCCCTTATCAGTTGCTTTCTTATGTTCTGAAATCCTCATTATTTATTGAGCAGTTAATCTGAGCTGATTGTTTCAAGAACGTTACCATATTTAATTTAATCCCCACCACAATTCTTATTTCTCCAGTAATGAAACAGCTGCCAAAAGATAAAGCAATTTGACAAGATTACACTTCTAGGAGACAGAAGCTCATGCTTGGCCTCTGCCAGACCCAGATCCAAAGGGCCCCTTTGCCACTCACTTGCTGAGACACCTGGAAGAAGCTCTTGGAGCTTTCTTCTCCTCCTCTGCAAACAAAAGGATTATAATATTGACCTCAGAGGATTGGTATGAGGATTAAATATATTAAAGTAGATAGAGAGTTTAACATGATCAGTAAAAGTTAGCTTCCCTGATTGCTTTTTTTTTTTTTTTTCACCATTTTGTTTTCTGATACCCCATCCTGCCTGTACCAGCTCATCCCTTTATGCCTTCAGTACGAATTTAGGGATAACAGGTGGCAGCTCTCACTTTAACAAAGCCCTCACACCTATTAAGTTCTGGAGAATGAAAGCCTGGTTTTCCATTCCATAAGAATGCTCCTGTGGCCTTTTGCTTTGACACAGCACTGATTGCTACTAAGCACTTGTGCATAACCAACTGAATACTTTTAATTTGTACAGGACCCTTCACACAATTCTAGTAATCCTCAAGCAACCTGTAGGAAAATAATAAAAGATAAAGGAAATACTGATTCAGAATTTTATTGAACTGACATCAGACCTGAGGTAAACCATACAGCCCCTCAGAATGTTACTGTTTAAATGTGCATTCACTGTGAGCTCCTGAGCCCCTGTCCTTCTTCCTAGTGTCAGAGCCAGGAACACACTGAAAATTAACTCAAATGGAAGACTTGGGAGGAGGTGTTAGCAGCTCTACAAATGCAGATGATCTCATTTTTATTCACATATCAACATGAATTGAGGTTCACATATCAACATGAAATTTTATAACACAAATTTAAGGTACTTTCATTTAAAGATCCATATGCTGGCATTTGTTTCCCTTTCTCCCCTGTAAAATATCTGACACCACTGAAAATCATGGACACCAATGAAGATTCCCCTTGGCCTACCTCTCCTTCTAGCCTTATTTCACATCTTGTTCTAGCCTGTGCTGCCACCAGCTACAAACAGATGTGGCTCAACCGCACCTCAACCGTAATCTCCAATGCCTGCTGGAACCTCTAGGCACTAACCTAGGAAGCCCAGGGGCTTAACACCCACTGTTTCCCACCCTTGAGGGAAAGACAGACAATTCCAATACATATTTCCTAAAGCACCTGAGGAGGTCTCAGGCAGCTGTTCTCCTCTCCAAAATGCTGTCCTTCCCTGTCTCCTTCTCCCTGATCCTCAGTCCTGCTTCCTGGCATCATTTCCCAAGTGAACTATCTGCATGCAAGCATCTTTTTCTGGCTGTGTCTCAGGGAAACCTCGGCTAAGACAAATAATTTCCTGTAAAGAATTCAACGACAACAGTTTTAAAATCAACAAACAGGACATGCGACCTTACAAAAAAATGTTTCTTTCCCATTTGTACTCTCAAGGAAGCAGTCTGGAAGACATGAATTGAGCATTGAAACATGTAAAATTCTAGAACATCTCAATAATTTATGTAGACAACTAGCCAGAAATTTTATAACAGGACTATTACCCAAATGGATTTATGTTTGCTATAGCTCTACAAGAATGGTGAAAATAAAGTTTAACTTTACTTCCTCAAGAGAGTGAGACAAAGGCAAAGAGTACCAGGTCGTGTTTGGCAATAAGCCAACAAATGGCCACATCAATGCTAAGAGGTTGTCACCACACCTGAATTGAGATGACTGAAGTAGCTTTTAATACATACTTTCCAGAAAGTTGAGACCAAAAATCCCACACTAAGCAAATATTTTAACTTAGAGAGGAGGAGATTACCCTCTAAGGTGTACCTGGAGTGTGATGAAGGAAGAAATACTAATACCGCAATACTCCAAAAATAAACAGCATAGAGCTTGAGAAACCAATATTGTGCCTTACCAAATATACAGAACATCTTGGGAGCATTCCAGAAGGACAAGGGTTAGCTGAAGATTAGTATGAACAACCAGACTGACTGCCTGCATGGGTCAGACCACTTTAGGGAGTATACCTACACACACAACTTATTGAGCATACCAATGAAGATTAACCAACACACTAGAAAAATGTTCCAGAGTTTCCCAGACACTGCAGACACATGAAATTCAAGGCAAGACACCACAAGCAAGACTGAACTACAATTACTATCCTAAAAGCTACTTGGAAAATATCAACATTGATTCTTCTGCACAGGTTTGGTGAATAGGGAGACTAAAGAGAACGTTTTCACTATGTTCTAAGACATGGAGTGGAGTACAAGTTGTGGAAAAACCAGGGGACTGGAGGGCAGAGATTCCTGGCTAAATGAGGTTCTCCATGTCCCTGAATTTTCTGTGTCCCAATTTTCTACGAAAGTAGGCTGATAACATCAGATAAAAATCATGAGGAAGAAGAAAGAGTATAATACAGAGTAAAAACAAATAATTTCAAGTCTGCTAGTATGAAAACTAAGACAGACACTTACTTTTGCTTTAAAAGTCCTATGTTCACTGGGGCACCTGGGAGGCTCAATGGGTTAAGCATCCGACTTCAGCTCAGGTGATGATCTCACAGTTCACTAGTCCCAGCCCTATATCGGGTTCTGTGCTGACAGCTTAGAGCCTGAAGCTTGCTTCAGATTTTGATTCCCTCTCTCTCCCTTCCCCTGCTCATGTTCTGTCTCCCTCTCTCAAAAATAATAAACATTGAAAATTGTTTGTTTGTTTGTTTATTTAATAAAAGTCCTGTCCACAAAATCATAGTTACTAGGTGAGGGGTGAGAGGTGGGTGAAATATGTAAAAAGGACTAAAAGTACACTTATCTTGATGAGCAATTAGTAATGTATAGAAGTATTGAATCACTGTATTGCACACCTGAAACTAATATTAACATTTTATGTCAATTATACTGGACTTAAAATTTCAAAAGCTAAAAAAAATCCTATGTTCACAGCTAATATGAGTTAGCCCCATAAACTAGCATGGATTTTAAAAATTTAGACTACAAACAGTTTTTACCTAGTTTTAAGCATCACAAAAGCATCCTTGTGTTATGACTGATATGAAAAGCTACCTTTGGCTCTCATTGAAAAGACTTAAAGGTGTCTTCTCTCCTGGCAGTATTACTTGAGCTCAGCTTTAGTTAGAGGACAGTCTTGAAAGTACCATGTATGAATTGATATAATTCAGGCTGGTCTCCTTTCAATTTGTAAAAGTGGGCCAACTTTTCCTTGAACAAGTTTAAAAACATGCCATTTTGGGGCACCCTCCTACACTGTTGGTGGGAATGTAAACTGGTGCAGCCCCTCTGGAAAACAGTGTGGAGATCCTTCAAAAAACAATAGAACTCTCCTATGACCCGGCAATAGCACTGCTAGGAATTTACCCAAGGGATACAGGAGTACTGATGGATAGGGACACATGTACCCCAATGTTCATAGCAGCACTCTCAACAATAGCCAAAACATGGAAAGAGCCTAAGTGTCCATATACTGATGAATGGATCAAGAAGATGTGGTTCATCTATACAATTGAATAGTACATGGCAATGAGAAAGAATGAAATCTGGCCATGTGTAGCAACATGGATGGAACTGGAGGCTGTTATGCTGATCGAAATAAGTCAGACAGAGAAAGACAGATACCATATGCTTCCATTTATAGGAGGATTAGGAGAAACTTAACAGAGGACCATGGGGGAGGAGAAGGGGAAATATAATTGGGGAGAGGGAGGGAGGCAAACCATGAGAGACTCAAATACTGAGAACAAACTTAGGGCTGATGGGGGAGGGGGGAGAAGGGAAGGGGAATGATGGGCATGGAGGTGGACACTTGTTGGGATGAGCACTGGGTGTTATATGAAATCCACTTTGACAATAAACTATGAAAGAAAAACAAACATGCCGGGTTTTTTTTTTTTTAACAACATGGATGCATAATGCTAAGGGAAATAAGTCAGTCAAAAACACAATTCCTACATGATTTCACTCATACATGGAATTTAAGAAAAAAATCAAATTAACAACAATAAAAAAGAGACAAACTAAGAAACAGACTCAACTATAGAGAACAAGCTGATAGTTGATTACCAGAGGGGAGGTGGGTGGAAGGATGGGTAAAGTAGGTGAGGGGAATTAAGAGTATACTTATCAGGATGAGTACTGAATAATGTATAGAGTTGTTGAATTTCTATCTTGTACACCTGAAATTAAATATAATACTGTATGTTAACTATATTGGAATTAAGATTTAAAAATAAATAAATAAATGAAAATAAAAGAGAAGTATAGATTATTTTTTAAAATTCCATTTTTATAGGAGCTCAAATTTGTCATTATAGTTGTTATCTTAAAAATAAACACATGTTTAAAAATAATAGTTCCATTTGCATAGTCTAGAAATTTAACCTAGCCAAAGCCCAGTCTCTATGATAAATTAGCAAATTTAAAGAAGTATTTTGATCTTGTTATTGAACATCTATGGCTGTTAACATTACAAAAAGAGAGACATGCACCTCCGAATGGAAAAACAAGCCAACACCTTTAAAGTAGTCTCAGAAAAAAAACTAATCTGAATCTGATTGAATCTCTACATTTAATTACCAATTACCAGGAAGTGATTATGGAAGAACATGTTAAAAACACCATGGAAGGGCAACTGGGTGGCTCAGTTGGTTAAGTTTCCAACTCTTGATCTCGGCTCCAGTCATGATCTTAGAGTTCATGAGATCTAGCCCTGTGTCAGGCTGTGAGCTGACTTCGCAAAGCCTCCTTGGGATTCTCTCTCTCCCTCTCTCTCTGCTCTTTCCCTGCTCTCTCTCTCTCTCTTTCAAAATAAATAAACTTAAAAAAAAAAAAAAGACACCATGGGNTATAGGAGGATTAGGAGAAACTTAACAGAGGACCATGGGGGAGGAGAAGGGGAAATATAATTGGGGAGAGGGAGGGAGGCAAACCATGAGAGACTCAAATACTGAGAACAAACTTAGGGCTGATGGGGGAGGGGGGAGAAGGGAAGGGGAATGATGGGCATGGAGGTGGACACTTGTTGGGATGAGCACTGGGTGTTATATGAAATCCACTTTGACAATAAACTATGAAAGAAAAACAAACATGCCGGGTTTTTTTTTTTTTAACAACATGGATGCATAATGCTAAGGGAAATAAGTCAGTCAAAAACACAATTCCTACATGATTTCACTCATACATGGAATTTAAGAAAAAAATCAAATTAACAACAATAAAAAAGAGACAAACTAAGAAACAGACTCAACTATAGAGAACAAGCTGATAGTTGATTACCAGAGGGGAGGTGGGTGGAAGGATGGGTAAAGTAGGTGAGGGGAATTAAGAGTATACTTATCAGGATGAGTACTGAATAATGTATAGAGTTGTTGAATTTCTATCTTGTACACCTGAAATTAAATATAATACTGTATGTTAACTATATTGGAATTAAGATTTAAAAATAAATAAATAAATGAAAATAAAAGAGAAGTATAGATTATTTTTTAAAATTCCATTTTTATAGGAGCTCAAATTTGTCATTATAGTTGTTATCTTAAAAATAAACACATGTTTAAAAATAATAGTTCCATTTGCATAGTCTAGAAATTTAACCTAGCCAAAGCCCAGTCTCTATGATAAATTAGCAAATTTAAAGAAGTATTTTGATCTTGTTATTGAACATCTATGGCTGTTAACATTACAAAAAGAGAGACATGCACCTCCGAATGGAAAAACAAGCCAACACCTTTAAAGTAGTCTCAGAAAAAAAACTAATCTGAATCTGATTGAATCTCTACATTTAATTACCAATTACCAGGAAGTGATTATGGAAGAACATGTTAAAAACACCATGGAAGGGCAACTGGGTGGCTCAGTTGGTTGAGTGTCTCAGTTTGGCTCAGGTCATGATCTCACAGCCCCCACGTTGAAATCTGTGCTGACAGCTCAGAGCCTGGAGCCTGCTTCAGATTCTCTCTCTCCCTCTCTCTCTGCTCTTTCCCTGCTCTCTCTCTCTCTCTTTCAAAATAAATAAACTTAAAAAAAAAAAAAAGACACCATGGGGGCACCTGGGTGGCTCAGTCAGTTAATCGTCTGACTTCAGCTCAGGTCATGATCTCACGTTTCATGGGTTTGAGCCCCGCGTCAGGCTCTGTGCTGACAGCTAGCTCAGAGCCTGGAGCCTGTTTCACATTCTGTGTCTCCTTGTCTCTCTGATCCTCCTCTACTCACGCTTCTCTCTCTCTCTCTTCTCTCTCTCTCTCTCTCAAAAATAAATAAAACATTTAAAAAAGACACCATGGAAATGCAATCAATAAAATCTAGAATGTGGGAAATCCTATAGGCATACTTTGCAGTTTCTATCGACAAAAGAAAATGGAAGGAAAAAGTGAAAAAGGTAGAGATGGACTTAATTAAAGGTAAAAAGATTTACCTTTAGATAAAGGTAAAAAGACACACCAACTGATTATAATATGTGGACTTTATTTGAACTCTGATTTAAATATTTAAACTGTCTTAACATATTATAACTCTAATTCTTGGCCATATAGAAGAAGCCGGTACAGAATATTTTTCATCTTCAAAACAAATAGCAAATTTCACAAAATATATAAAAACTTTTTTCAGACATAGGAGATCAAGCAATATGACTGCGATCCCTGAAAAAAAGGAAATAAAAAGCTGAGTTTTACAATCATCCTGGATTTTTGCATCAAAGCAACTTTAAAACAGGCAAAGGGACACGAAAAGCCAAGAGGAGCTCCACAATCTCACTGAGTTGAGAAGAAAGAGATCAGAGTTCAAGAGGCCAAGTCAGCTGGAATTTGTGTACCAGACAGAATAAAGTCAGCAAACAAGAGTTCCAAATATCTAGATGATGGCCCCTTATGTCTTTCACCAAATGCAAATATGTGCATTCATGGGGTAAAAATCCATAAGTCTTCACCAAAGAACTAAAGAAGAACTGTGATCATTAATAGTTACCAGAGGTTTCATAGGGCTGGGAGGTATACAGATTCTAACTAGCCAATAGGAAACTCTGGGCAATATGCAGAATTGCCAGAAGGAGCACACTTTGGGCTATCTTAGCCCTAAATTATAGACTTTTCTAGAACTGCCCTAAACAGGCTTAAAGACCAGTCTGGTAAGAAACAATCAGTACCATTCAAACTAATTGTCTGACAAAGCAAATTTCAAAACCCTAAGACAACAAAATCCAAATGTTCAACAATATAAACATCAAGCATCCAACTCTTGATTTCAGCTTAGGTCATGATCTTGCAGTCATGAGTAGAGTCCCATCTTGGGCTCTGTGCTGAGCATAGAGCCTATGGGATTCTCTCTCTCTCTCTCAAAAGTAAATAAACATTTAAAAAATTACTAGACAGGCAAAAAATCAGCAAATCATGACCCATAACAAGAAAAAAATCAGTCAAAAATAGGTCATTTATAAATTTATAAATACAACTTTATTTATAAATCTATCATTTATAAATGATAGAGATTTTAGAAATAGCAGACAAGGTCTTCTAAAGAGATATTACATATACGTCTAAGGTTTTAAAGGAAACATGAATATAATGAAGTATTTTTAAAACATCATATGGAAATTTTAGAAAAAAAATACAATAACTTTGTATAATACAATAGGGAATATAATAATATAATACAAAAAATACAATAAGGAAAATTTTAGAAAAGAAAAATACTATAACTTTGTACAATACAATACTATAGGGAATACAACAATACAATTAAAAAATACAATATGGAAAATTCCATTGGACAATACCAGTGGATTAGATGCTACAAAAGAAAGGTCAATGAATATGAAAACACTGCAGCAAAAAAAAAAAAAAAAGTTCAAATAACAGAGAAGAAAAAAGACAAAGCATACACACAGTGGGACACTCAGGGACCTGTGGAACAATATCAAGCAGTCAAATATATATCTAATAGGAGTCCAAGAAGATTAAAAGTAGAGGGCAAAAACAAAATTATTTGAAGAAAATATTGAAAATTTCTCATCTGTGATGCAAACAAGCCAAAGATTTAATATATTCAGTGATGCACAAGATGATATACCAAAAACATAGCAAAGAAGAGCATAATCAAATTGCTGGAGACCAGTTATAAGCAGGAAATGCTTTAAGTGGGCAGAAAAAAAACAGAGAAATGTATACTCATATAATTCATATGAATGTGAAAGAAAACAGAGTAGCTATTATTTGGGGCTGAGAATGGGGACGGCAGGTGGAACTGACTGCAAGGGGCATAAGGCAACGTTTTGTGGTGATGAAAATGTTCTACCTCTTGATTATGATGGTAGCTATAGGAGTTTGTAAGTGTCAAGATTCATTTAACTGTGCCCTTAAAATAGGCATATTTTGTCATATGTAAAACACATTTCAATGAAGTTGATTTTAAAGCAATATGACTTTTAGATAATTAAAAATTTTAATACCTACTGAGTAGTGATATTTAAAAATTACAGCTAATCTTGCAGGTATGATATAGTATTGTGGTTATGTTTTTTTAAGAGTTTTTATCTTTAGACGTGTATGGTGAAATATTTACAGAGGAAATTACGTTGTCTGAGATTTGTCTTTTAAAAAATATAGGTAGTAGGGATGGGGTGCCTGGGTGGCTTAGTCGGTTAAGCGTCCGACTTTCGCTTAGGTCATGATCTGGTGGTTCATGGGTTCGGGCCCCGCGTCAAGCTCTGTGCTGACTGCCAGCTCAGAGCCTGGAGCCTGTTTCAGAGTCTGTGACTCCCTCTCTCTCTGACCCTCCCCTGCTCACGCTGTCTTTCTCTCTCTCCTAGAAATAAATAAAACATTAAAAAAAAAAAATATATATATATATAGGTAGTAGGGAAATGAGAAAAGTAAGGATAAGACAATATTAGCCATAAGTTGATCATTGTCAAAGTTGGATATTGGATATATGGGATTCATAACACTATTTTCTCTGCTTTTTAAAAAATATTTGAAAATAAATAAATAAAATGACTATTTGGAACTTTTCATAATTAAAACTTTTAAGTGCTTTAAATACATGAATGATGTCATAAATTAAATTACTCATTTAAAAATTATAAACTGAGCAAATATTTTGAGATATTATGGGACATAAAATTATAAATAATATTCTGTTAATATTTCTTATTATTGATTCTTTATCAGAACTTAGTTTAGTTTAACCAAGATTAAAGAGTAAGATGAAATCTTTTGGAAATTTTGAAGCAAATTACTGTACAATCTTAAAGACATTAGTGTTTTTCCTTAAGTCCAATTACCAATCATAACTTACACATTCTTCTCTATTAATATAGTATTGCCAACTCTAAGCTGATACGTATTAATCATGATACAGATAATTTTCTAATTCACAGAGAGTTTAAATGAGAAGAAAAATGAAAGAGAAATAATTCAAAATCCCTGATAATGAATTAAAAACAGTAAAACTATATATTGGAACTATATAATAGTTTCCTCAGAAGGTACCATTAGTTCAACAGAGAATAGTTTGATTATAGTCTGGCCTGACAACAAAGTTGGCCCTATAGACTTTAAGTGAATGGTGAAGACACTTTATTAAAACAACTAACATGTTAAAGACCTTGAGAATTATTAATGTAAACTTGAGGTACAATTCTATCTGTATATTAAAAATAGTAATAATATAGATAGATGTCTCAATTTTTATAATTTGGAAAAGGTAAAGTAGTTATAAGAATTCCACTAAGCCCAAAAGGAACAATTAGACCAAATCATTATCACTATTATTATCTATCTATTATCTATTATCACTATCATTATCACTATTATGCAAGACGGGTTAATTTTATTTATGCAAACAAATATATGATTAATTCAATGTGAATTGATAGCATGGTTTCTAAACATTATATTCAGTGTTTAAATCCTCCACATTTCATGATGCAATCATACATAATTCTGTCAAACTTTCCCAGGTGGTCAGAGTACACCAACAGACTAGTATGCAGTCGTCTTTTGGTAACAACATGGCCTCCATCTTGGGAAGTTGAGTTCATTAGAAAGTAGCTGACAACTTCTTGAATTTACCAGTCAAAGCTCAGAAAGACCAAGACAAGTTTTTTCCCAACTGGAGTTGAAACCCAAAGTTCAAGGCTCACAAGATCATTTATGAAACATATAAAAGAATCCTCAGAAAAGGCTAATTCTGGCTTAGCACCAGAATCTGCCAAAGAACTAATTGGGGATAATTAGAACTCAGACTTCAAGCCATGACTAGAAAATGATAGCCACATACTTTTAACACAGAGATCATTACTTTATTATTATTTATTGGACTCTAAAACTATTTAGAGTTTTATTCGTGTCCACAGAATGTATTGTCCCAAATTGGAAAACTCTTAAGGAGGGAAGGGACCCTGTTAATAATGAATATGAAGACAACAACCAGAGACTGAGACTCTGCTAGGCAGTTTAGATGTATGGTCAGACCATCTAAAACCACAATGTTGTAATAAACAATTGTTCCCATCATTTGATCAGGACTCCATACATACTATTCAACACATACCACCAATTATATAGCTTCCATTTTTAAATTTTTTTAATGTTTTATTTATTTCTAGGAGAGAGAGAGAGACAGCGTGAGCAGGGAGGGTGAGAGAGAGGGGGAGACACAGACTTTGAAACAGGCTCCAGGCTATGAGGTGGCAGTCAGCACAGAGCCCGACGCGGGGCTCGAACCCACGAACCGCGAGATCATGACCTAAGCGAAAGTCGGACGCTTAACCGACTAAGCCACCCAGGCGCCCCATATAGCTTCCATTTTTACTGGCCCACTAACTTCATGGTGCTCTATTGTCACATGGCCTGATAGTATCTCTGTCTTCTGATAATGTCAAAGTACTGTTGTACCTCATATATGCACTCCATGTGTCTGGGCCATGCTGTCTTTACATATGACTTTGCCTCTATCTTATATGGAAAAATAGACCAGTAACAAGAAAGGTCACTCTTAGGTCACTTATGGAGTCTGAAGTGAGTATATACAAGGACCTCAAGGCCATTCCTGCCATACAAAATCATTCATTTTTATGCTTCATATATCTCTCCTACCATCTTTGAAGTCTTAAATAATTTTTTAAACATTTATTTTTGAGAGACAGAGTGAGACAGATCATGAGCAGGGGAGGGGCAGAGAGAGAAGGAGACACAGGCTCCAAGCTCTGAGCAAGCGTTCAGCACAGAGCCTGACACGGGGCTCGAACCCACGAACTATGAGATCATGACCTGAGCTGAAGTCGGACACTTAACCGACTGAGCAACCCAGGTGTCCCCATCTTTGAAGTCTTAAAGTTGAGTGAAAAATCAATATATTTCCTTTAATGTCAGAAAATTCTTGAGCTCAATAATCTATTAAAATATTATCTTCCAAATAGGAGCAATTCTATATACTGCCATGGAGTGATCTCTAGAATACTTTCTTATTAAAAAGATAGAACTAACTATGTAAATGTTAACATTTTCTACATGAAGGAAAATATGAATATATGTGTGTTGACTTACATATTTTAAATGGAAATGTGATATGAGTTGAGTTGTCTCACCAAAATTTATATGTTGAAGTTCTAACATCAGAATGTACCTCAGAATGTGACTGTAGTTGTAGATAAGGTCTTTAAAAAGGTGGTTAAATCAAAATGAAGTCTATAGAGAGGGTTCTAATCCAATATTATTGGTGTCCTTATAAAAAGAGGAAATTTGGATGCAGAGAGACACTAAAGAGACATGTATACACACAGCAAGATCAAGTAAAGACACACTGAGAAGATGTCCACCCCAGTGACACCTTGTAATAAATAACTGATCCCATCCTTTGGTCAGGACTCCATACATACTCTGCAACACATACCACCAATTACATAGCTTCCACTTTTACTGGCCAACTTCATGGTGCTCTGATGTCACAGGGCCTGACTGCATCTCTTCTGATAATGTGAAAGTACTATTGTACCTCACATTATGCACCATGTCTCCAGATTTGAAGAAATAAGTTTTTGTTGTTTAAGCCTCCTAGTCTGTGATATTCTGTTATGATACCTCTGGCAAACCAACATAAAGGGTAATATTTTAAACTTGGATCAAATGATTATCCTGAAACAAGGATGAAAACTAAATTTCCCTGAATATATCTCACATTATAGCTTTGACTTCAAAACCAGTTAAATATTATATACATATGAAAAAAACTAAAAACAATGGAGGAAATAAAAAGCAAAATGCACCAAATGATACTAACTAAACATCAATTTGACGTTTAATCACTAGAGTCTAATTATCTGAAGTTACTCTAATACTTGGTAATTTGTGTAACTAGTGAGATGTATCCTCTAAGGGCAAAAAAAAAAAAAAGCAAGTAAAACTCAAACTGTTATGAAGCTTCCTCAAAAAAACTAAAAATAGAACTACCCTACCATCCAGCAATTGCACTATGTCTTTACCCAAATGATACAAAAAATACAAATTCAAAGGAGTACATGCATACTTAATGTTTATGTTTATAGCAGCATTATCAATAATTGAAAAACTATGGAGAGAGCCGTAATGTCCATATATATAATGGAATATTACTCAGCCATGAAAAAGAATGAAATCTTGCCACTTGTAACAACATGGATGGAGCTAGAATGTATTATGCTAAATGAACTAAGTCAGAGAAAGACGAATATCATATGATCTCATTCATGTATAGAAGCTAAGAAACAAAACAGATGAACATATGGTAAGGAGGTGGGGAATAGGAGAGAAGGAAACAAACTACAAAAAATTCTTAACTATAAAACAAACTGAGTGCTGATGGAAAGAGATAGGTGGGGAATAGGCAAGATGGGTGATGGATATTAAAGAGGGCACTTGTTATGATGACTACTGGGTGTTGTAAGTAAGTGATGAATCACTGAAGTCTACTCCTAACACCAATAAGCACTGTATGCTAATAAACAAACAAACAAATAAATGTAAAAAAAGAACTAAAACTGTTTTCAGTTACCACATTACTAGCAATAAATTGGAATTGATATTTTGATACAAAAATAGAGATGCACCCCTATGCACACATATACACAGGAATAATAAAGCAGAGAAAAGAGATACAGATATCAAATGAAAAACATAAGTAAAAGAGTATGTGGTTGGCTCAGTCAGCTGAGCATCTGACTCTTGATTTCAGCTCAGATCATGATCCTAGGGTTGTGAGATAAAGCCCCACTTCAGGCTCCACACTGAGCATGGAGCCTGTTTGAGGTTTTCTCCCTCTTTCTCTTTCTCTCCTTCATTCCTTCCACTGCTCCACCCACCCTACACATACTCTCTCTCTAAAACAAACAAAAATGAAAAAAAAAAAACAAAACAAAAACTTAAGATAAAACCTCATAATCCTACAATGAATTAGAAATATCATGTATTTTCTTTAAAAAAATATTTCTGGGGCGCCTGGGTGGCTTAGTCAGTTAAGCGTCCGACTTTCGCTTAGGTCATGATCTCGCGGTTCGTGGGTTCGAGCCCCGCGTCGGGCTCTGTGCTGACTGCCAGCTCAGAGCCTGGAGCCTGTTTCAGTCTGTGACTCCCTCTCTCTCTGACCCTCCCCTGCTCACGCTGTCTCTCTCTGCTAGAAATAAATAAAATATTAAAAAAAAATATTTCTTCCTAGTACAGTCCACTGTAAAGTCCTAGAAACAATGACCTACCCATTAGCAGTGAACACCTCTAGAGTTTATATTTTGGTCTAAATACTATTTTTATCAACAAAGAACCAGGACTACCCGGAAAAATAAATAATTCTAAGTACAAGGCAGGAAATGTAAAATGAGTATGTACTATATGGTCAAATAAGAAATCTAGAAGGCTATGATTTAATTTAAATACACCATACATGTTCAAAAATCTGTTGGTTAATTATATAGTTATATAGAGGGGTGTGTGTGTGTGTGTTAGTGTGTGTGTGTGCGTGTATCCTTTGCAGAATTCTAAAACCATCAAATTATTTGAAAATGGGTAAATACAAGGAATTAAAATTAGCCTACTATTCTGCACAAACTGATCCAAGTAACAAACAATTGATGAGGAAAGTGTTTTCTTACATAAGTATATTAATTTATAAAGAAAAGTAATGGAATAATGTTACAATCTTGCAATACCTGATGGCAATAGGCAATTATCTTCAATGGATGCAAAGACCATGAGGCAATAAGCTGATGGGGAGTTTTATAATAGATGAATCAAATTCACAAATATCTTAATTTACAAAAAGAGCAACCAATAACCATTCATTATGAGTCTCCATAGAGAAATCCACATCATCATTCTTGGAAAATAAAAATAAAAGCTAAATATAGTCAAGCTCCTAGATCTGACAAATCACCAAAAATATAGAGGAAAGAAGAACATGTTAACCAATATTACATAATCAAAAAGTCCAAACTGTAGGAAAATCTACAGGACAAACAACCTAACTTATTTAACAATTAAACTGCAATGATAAATTAAAAACAGGAAAGGAAGATCTATAAATTCAAGAGAATTAGAAGACTTACCAACTAAACAAAATGGGAGGACCTTTGGAATCTGGATCAATTAAACTAATTGTTCATTGAAAACGACACTATTGGGATAGCACTACTAGGAATTTATCCAAAGGATACAGGAGTTTCGATGCGTAGTGGCACATGTACCCCAATGTTTATAGCAGCGCTTTCAACAATAGCCAAATCATAGAAAGAGCTTAAATGTCCATCAACTGATGAGTGGATAAAGAAGATGTGGTTTATATATACAGTGGAATACTACTCAGCAAACAAGAAAGAATGAAATCTTGCCATTTGCAGCATCGTGGATGGAACTGGAAAGTATTATGCTGAGTGAAATAAGTCAGTCAGAGAAAGACAAACATCATATGTTTTCATTCATATGTGGAACTTGAGAAACTTAACAGAAGACCATGGGGGAAGGGAAGGAGAATAAAAATAGTTAAGGAGAGGGAGTGAGGCAAACCATAAGAGACTCTTAAATACAAAGAACAAACTGAGGGTTGATGGAGGGACGGGAAGAGAAGGAAATGGGTAATGGGTATTGAGGAGGGCACTTTTTGGAATGAGCACTGGGTGTTGTATGTAAGAGACAAACCACAGGAATCTACTCCAAAAACCAAGAGCACACTTTACACACTTTATGTTAGCCAATTTGATAATACATTATATATTTTTTAAATGACACTATTGGGTAACTTTTTAAATATTTTTATTAATGTATAATTAACATACAGTGTTATATTAGCTTCAGTGTACAATATAATGATTCAACAATTCTATATATTATTCAGTGCTTATCAGGATAAGTGAACTCTTAATCCCTTCACCTATCTCACCCATCCCCCAACCACCCACTTCTCCTCTGGTAACCATCAGTTTGTTCTCTGCATTTAAGATTCGGTTGTCTCATATTTCTTTGTTTATTCATTTGTTTTGGTTTTTAAATTCCACATTTGAGTGAAATCATATGGTATTTGTCTTTCTCTGACTTAGTACACTTAGCATCATACCATCTAGGTCCATCCATATTGTTACACATAGCAAGACCTCAAACATTTTTATGACTGAATAATATTCCATTCATTCTTCTTCATTCATTCATCTATAGATGGACATTGGGTTACTTCCATATCTTGACCATTGTAAATAATGCCACAATAAATATAAGGGTCCACACATCTTTTCAAATTAGTGTTTTCTTATCTTTGGGCAGCAACTCAGTATTGGAATTACTGAATCATATGGTAATTATAATTTTAATTTTTTGAGGAAACTGCATACTGGTTTCAGCTGCACCAATTTCAATCTCCACCAAGAGTGAACAAGGGGTCCTTTTTTCTCCACGTCCTTGCCATCACTTGTCATTTCTTTGTTCTTTTGATTCTAGCCATTCTGACAGGTATAAAGTATAAGATTACATCTCATTGTGGTTTTGATTTGCAATTTCCCTGATGAATACTGATGTTGAGCATGTTTTCATGTGTTTGTTGTCCATTTGTATGTCTTCTGTTCAGGTCCATTGCCCATTTTTTAAATCAGACTATTTGGGGTTTTTGCTGTTGAGTTGTATGTCTTTTACATATTTTGGATATTTATCCTTTATCAGATATATCATTTGCAAATATGTTCTTTGGGACTATTAGGGAGATTTAAATACTGACTAGATATTTTAAAATATTATTAAAATATTAGCAATATTTTGAGATTTGATAATGATACTGTGGTTATATTTTTATGTTTTAAAAGAGAACTCCATATCTTTTAGAGATATTAATTACAGATTAAATAATGGGGTATCCTGGACTTGATCCACAAAAACCTGGTGAAGGGTACGAAGTAGGGTCAGTGAAGATACAAATGAAACAAGAGTGGCCATAAATTAGTAAATATTGATTGGGATGATGATTACATGAGGTTTCATTATGCTATTGTTTTGATTTTGGTATATGCTTGGAAATTTCTATGATAAAAAGTTGATAGATGATAGAAAGATAGATAGACCCTTAGACAGCCAGATATTCTCTTCACAGCTCAACCATAATCTTTCCTATGTGATTTGCTAACATGGGTTTTACCCTCTCTGGACAAAACAACTGTCCTCAGTTTTATAGAAAAAGAACAAGGGGTTTGATTTTTCTTTCTTTCTGAACAGTGGCCAGGCATTAGCTGCATGCTAGGTCTAAATAGCCCAAGGAAGTTTCCCAATCACCCGGGACTGTTTTTCACTTTGCCAGTTTCCACCTGGAAATTTTGCTTAGTTGATTACTACCAAGGAATTTGCCCAACTGAGTACCAAGGAATTTGTCCAAATGAGTTTACAAAGGCAGTCTATCTTTGCAAGATGATCTCCTCAAATGAAGGGGAATGAGAAAAGACAAAGAAGGTGGAATCCAGGGGTTCCATTGTTAAAATTTGGACAAGAGTTATTTTTCTAGATTAAGAAAAAAAAAGAAAGAAAAGGAAAGTGAAGCCCAGTAACTTGTCTGGTAGAACAAGAATACAGACCCAAGATTATCCACCTCCAAGGTCCACTCCTATCCTAAAAGTAACAACACCTTCTCTACAATTAAATAGAGGGATTCACTCTACTTCCACAACATACACAAACCTAGACTGTGGGTCCAGCTGCTGGGTTCTGTTGGCCAAGGTAACAATGACGCTAACCTAGTGGGAAGAGCTGAGTGGGTTCCCTGTTTTGTTTTGTTTGCTTGTACATTCTCATGTTTGTATATCCAAGGATACCAACTAGATCTCATTGTCACCTGTCCCTCTCTCACCAAGATCTGTATGACAGTGTGACAATGGGGCAATACCCAGGGGTGTAAGAGTCAGAGGCACCCCATTCAGAACTCCTTTTGGAAAGAGAATCTTCTCTTTACAGACATTGGGGGAGGGTCTAATTTTTAATTTGTTATGGAAAACGACAGTATCAAAGTTCGAAAGAGAAAACTGGATAATTCATTGCCAAAAGAAGTTCATTTTTTCTTGCTCAGCTTTTAAAATTTTATATTTAAAGAACTTCAGGTAATATGGAAACTGGACTAGAACTGGACAAGAAGGGTTCTTCAGACCTGGTCAGCTCTGAAGGGATGAACTCCAAGACCATAGTATCAAAGCTATCATCTTACTGTAATGAATCATCCCAGGGGCTTTCTTTCACTCTCTGATACATAGTGCAGGATTTGGTCTCTAAATTGCATAATCAGATAGCTTTTTCAGTGATTTCTAATCCCAGCCATACTGTGGCTGATCCCTTTATATCTTCACATCTTCTCTCTTTCCCTTTTACTCTTCCCCAATTTGTCTATAGCTACTTTCTCTCTCCTCCACCATCACTAGTCCTGCTTGTCTGCCACTCCCCCCTACCCCTCAGGACCCACTAACTGGAGGTTGTACTCCTATAGCCCAACAATGCCTCAGTTCAATGACAGCCCAACGGGTTTCCTGCTGGTTGTGACCTTTGGACTCTCAAAAGAAACTTTGAGGATAGCCCTTGAGTTTGTACCTGATCAGTAATGCCTAGCCAAATCCTGGGCTTCTTTGATTAAACCATGTCTATAGGCTGGGCCAGAGTACCAACAGTGAGTGCCAGAACAATGGCAGCAAACAAACACACAAGCTTATGTCTATTGCATAGCTATGTAATATTACCTAGATCTTATCTCCATCCTCCCACATCTACCCTGAATCTCTGTAAGATTCTTTCCAAGTATTCAAAATTTGCAAAAAAGGTAAGAAAAAAAAATCAGTCAAACAATGGAAACATGGATTATAACAAGGCACAAAGTGCTGGTTCCCATATGTTTTCACTATGAGAAACAGAGAGGGAGCTGGGCTTTATCTTTGAAAAGAAACTTTACTGCCACCTGACTTTCCACACCACAAGTCAGGACCCTCCCTGTTCCTCAAGAAAGAATTTACACAGATCCAATGCCATGCATTTTGCTTTGGGGCTCTGAATATTAGCTTGTCCTCTTTGCCTGGGGCTCTTAAGTACTTAACAGCACTATAATGTAGACTCACCCAGAGGCCCAAGTCCCCATAGGAAAGTGATTTTAAGTTCACCTTCTCTTCATACCCAGAAGCCAACATCAGCTACCTGCTGAGGCTAACAAGACAAACTTAAAGCTGTTTCTAGGTTACCCACAGGGAATGTTATCAAGGTAATTCCATGTTCCGACTGTGCAAAGGCTGTATGCTCTTCTAATTCATGGGATAAGTCATCAGTATTTCCACTAAGAGTCAATTTCCAATCTACCAAATTACCTTAGGTATTTTAGGAATTAAATTATTTCCCTCCCATATCAGAATGAAGCCCTATCAAATTATTAAATATTCAGATAATTTCCACAGTTAATTAAGTTAGCTCTAGGTCTCTATAGATAGATCCATTACTTTCCTTTGTCTAAAACCACTTCAAGGAAGCCACAAGATCATGGAAATGTGTGCTCATCCTTGGCCATAGTTTATTCACTTCTCTGCATGGAAATTTTTTAAAGGAAAAAAAAAGCTAATCGGTCTTTCATACCTGCAAGTGTTTGGTCAGGTTCCACCTAAAGGCATTTATTATTAATTCATCAATAGCAGACCCCCAAAGGACTGAGGAATTAGGGAACAGAAATCTCCAAGCACTTTTGAAGAGTTTATGAACTACAAAACATTGGATGTGATTTTATTTTTATAGTGCCTGAGCCTGAAGATGTGGATAGAGATGCAGAGAATTGATGCCCTTCTCCATCCATTCTCATTTTTCTTAAATCTGCAAAAAGTAAATTATTTCCTGGCTGTAAACAACAGTTAAATATAATATACCAAAATCAACCACAAAGGGAAAGAACAATTTTATTTCTGATCTTAATTGAAGACAAATGCAGCATGTCCTGAGGAAATAGCACAATGTGACACTCATTCTGGAGGCAAGGATTGAGGGTACAGCAGGGAAGGAAAAAGACAAAACCCCTGCCCTAGTGAGGGTTACATTCTAGTTCCTGGGGATCTTTTTATCTTTTCAAGGTAGCCCACCTTGAAATTCTCACCATGGCCTTCATCTCCAAAGTCCACCAGCAATTTCTAAGTCATTCTGATAATAGAAAAGGTTTTCCTGCTGAGAATTCTCCCACCTCTACCCTTCTCTTCAAACCTTTTTAGGCTCCAAACCTACTGACAACAGCTGCTCCTAGCACTGAGGAAGGGGAAGACTTATACCATAGGAGTGACTGTCAGGTCCTTTCCCCACCTAAGATGGGGTAAGAGGAGGGTTTGCCACTTCTGAGGATGGTGGGGGGTTGGGGGGGGGGAGAAGGTGCTGGATTAAAAAGGGAAAAATAGGACATGATGGGGGAAGTCTGCCTTCTTTGGGGGGAAAGGGGCACAACACTCTTTTTGTCCAAAGCCCTATGCCTAGGTTGCCTACCCAGGAGATCCACAACCCCCTCCCTCTTCTCACAAGGCCAGGGTACATGCATTCTGGAGCTAGCAGGCTAAGGCAAAGAGAGCCACACTGCCACTATAGTCCAGGTGGCTGGATATTTATGTCCCCTGGCCCTACAAACTCTCCAGAGACAGAAGTACACCTGCTATACATTCAACACAAGAAAAAAAAAGTGCCAAAAAACTATGTGTGCAAGAGCTGAGAGAAAACTTGGAATTCCATTCTGATGGCCTCTTTTTATAGGAAGAAGATCTAAAGGGCAGTCCCAAGGTCACATGGTCTTGTGTGAGTGGCAGCAGGGACCAGTATGTTGCTCAATTTTCTTCTCTCCTCTCTGAACAATATCGCTTTTAATAGTTCACTGGAACTTTCCAGATTAACATGAGAACTCCCAGATCACCTGGGATTTGATGAGGGAGGAGGATGGGAGATAGGAGGGTGCTTCAGGACTAGAGTGGAGGAGTCCATTGGGGTCCAAAGAGGGGGACAGCCATTGTGGTGAGCATTGCTGCAAACCTGGAGGTGTCTGGGTATAAGGGTCAGGGGTTTGGGAGTAACTGTGGCTACTGAAGTGGCTTCAGTTCAATGGGACAGCATACCCAGCAACCTCTAAGATGGAACTAGGTGATGACAAGACACCTTGGCGCTGCAATGTCTCAGAGGCTCCCTTAGACTCTGCAGCCAAATTGGGCCCCAACATCAGCTGGAGGGGCCTTATCTCACCCATAAAGTAGCCCTTCCTGATCTCCTGTCCTGCGCATCTCCAGAATTCAAATGAGGATGACATTCATTGTTAGTGTCTTTTATTCATTGCCAAATCTGTGCCTATTTACCTCTCTGCTTTCTCACCCCAGCCCACTCCCCCTCTTCAGGTCCAAGGGGGCATAAACTCCCAGGGTTAGAGTGTGCAGATCCCCTACATGGAGGCTCATCTCTGGAAAAGAATACATTTCCCACCCAGCTCTCAACTCAAACACGCAATAAACATCAGTCTAATCTCCAAACGTGATCATTTCTCCAAACACGAAAATAACAGAGCCGCCAATGGGTCTGTCATTTTGCCCGCCCCATTCTAAATGCCTTCAAAACTGCCTGAATAAAGATAAGAGAGGATTGTGTACGTTTTCTACACAAATGGTGGAAAGTAATAAAATAAACATCAAAGGTGAGCTCCCATGTACTAGCAGCTATGTCGCTGTTTTCAACAAAGGCAGGAAAAAGGAGGAAACCTCAGAGTGGAAGGGCAGCAGGTTATAAGTGCACCCTTCCGGGGGTCCAGGGCGCCCCTTCCCTGGAGTATTGACACCACAAAGGCCCAACCGCCCTGCGGCAGAGAAAGGGCCCCCCTTTCCCTTTGGTCCGAAACCACAGCCAAAGTCCTCAAGGGGAAGGATTGGAAAGTAAAGGCTGTAAACACGTGGTGCTCTAGGCCCCTGCCCGCCCCCCCCCTCCCCCGGAACACGCCCTCCCTTTCGTTCCTGCTACAGTCAGAACCGGGAATAGCGCTTCTCCACTCCACCCGCGTCGGGAGGATTCCGCAGGAGTGCACACGCAGGCAGAGCCTAGCACTCTGCGCCAGACACAGTCGCCCCAAGGAAGAGCGGAACACTCCTTTAACCAAGAGCTAACAGCCAGGTAAAGAAAAAGGTAAAGAAAAAACAAAAGAAAAGTGAAAGTCAGAGGCCATTTAGCGAGCAACAGTCAAGGTCACTGAAAAAAAAAAAAGTACACAATTTCAAGTCCAGTATTTTACTCAGAAGGGAAGGAAGAAAGTCCGCGAAAGGAAACCACAGAAAGGTGCACAGCATGTGGCTCCCATAAGCGGTCCCCGAAAAGAGTGTCTTGAGCGGTCTTTGCCGTTCGGCACTTCGTTAGTAATGACAGGGTGTTGCTTTCCGAAGAAGCACAGTTTTCACTACCAAGAGAAAGAAACACACCACATGCAGTTTAAGAGGACTGCAGGCCAGGCTGGAGCGAAGTCCTTGCTGCTCTGGACCCAGCTCTTCCAGATGTCCCCTAGAGATATCCCCCCCCCCACTGCCCCAATCGCCCCCTGGAGCTCTAAAGTGCGGGGACCCCTCCTAGGCGGCCGGGCTCTCACACCTGAGGTAGAAGAGGGCGGGCGGGACCCGCACACCCGCACACTCACTGACACGCGCACACCCCCAGCCGCGCGCAGACTCCTCATTGGCGGGAGGCGGAGGGTGGGGCCGGGCCGACCCAAAACAAACAACCTGCGCGGAGATTTTGCAGCCGCGCGGCCGCCTGGCCTCGGCCTGTGTGAGCTCTCCGGTGAGCCGCGGCCACCTTGGCCACCTCGTTCCCCCACCCCTCTGCCGTCGGCGCCCAGGCCCCGCCTCCTCGCAGTAGCCGCTGGGTTATATTGGGCCTGGGCGAAGGTGGAGGCGAGACGTAGCAGCGGACCGCGAGCGAGGAGATGCAGCTTCGGAGGCCCGGGGCGGAAAGGCGTCTGCGGACACCACGGTGTCGGGGACTGGGCTCCGCAGGCGCTCAAGGCTGAAGGCTCCATACCCTCCCCCAGGAGTGGCACGCACACTAGACTGGCACTATCTCCGTGCCCCGAGGACGCCTGCCCTGGACCTGGTCTCTTGAATGAATAGCAGATGCTCACGCTTCTTCCTTCCAGCAAGAAGTCCCAAGCCCGGCACACTTGGGCATCAGAGGCTGGAACTGCACCCCCTCACTCAATCACCCCGAAGTCTCTAATCCTCGAACTGAAGACAGAACACATCCAACTCCTCCCTCTCCACCCCTCTTAGTTCGCCCAATAAGCACAACCTCTCCAAAAAAAATTCCAGCGGAAGAAGACTCTTCAACGGAAAAGTGACTGTTTCTCGCAAGAGGAGGGAGAGCTCCCAGTAAAGAAAGGCGAGGACCCGTGGCCCCAGGATCTCCATTCCGGCCCCCGGCACCAGCTTCCCAAGACCGCGCGAAGGAAACGGGTACGACACGGGGCAGGGACAGGGTGTGCGGTCATGAAGTTAGAGGTATTCGGCCCCCGCGCGGCCCACGGGGACAAGCTGGGTAGTGACCTGGAGGGTGCAGGCAGCAGCGACGCACCATCTCCGCTGTCCGCAGCCGGCGACGACTCCTTGGGCTCGGACGGGGATTGCGCGGCCAACAGCCCGGTGGCGGGCGGCGGCGCTGGGGAGCTGGCGGGAGGCGGCGAGCGGAGCGCAGGCTGCGGGCCGGGAGCCGAGGAGGAGGGCCCCGCGGCGGAGGCGGCGGGGCACGCGGAGGCCTGCGCAGCCGGGCCAGGTGCGGGGAGCTCGGGGGGCGGCGAAGGAGCGCGCAGCAAGCCGTACACGCGGCGGCCCAAGCCCCCGTACTCGTACATCGCGCTCATCGCCATGGCTATCCGCGACTCGGCTGGAGGGCGCCTGACGCTGGCCGAGATCAACGAGTACCTTATGGGCAAGTTCCCCTTCTTCCGCGGCAGCTACACAGGCTGGCGCAACTCGGTGCGCCACAACCTCTCGCTCAACGATTGCTTCGTCAAGGTGCTGCGCGACCCCTCGCGGCCCTGGGGCAAGGACAACTACTGGATGCTCAACCCCAATAGCGAGTACACCTTCGCCGATGGGGTCTTCCGCCGCCGCCGCAAGCGACTCAGCCACCGGGCGGCGGCCCCCGCACCAGGGCTTCGGCCTGAGGAGGCCGCGGCCCATCCCGCCGCTGCGCCCCCTCCGCCCGCGCCCGCCGCCCCGGCTTCTCCTCGTGCGCGCTCGCCCGCCCGCCAAGAGGGGCGCGCCAGCCCCGCGGGCAAGTTTTCCAGTTCCTTCGCCATAGACAGCATCCTCAGCAAGCCTTTCCGCAGCCGCCGAGACGGGGACGCAGCCCCCGGGGCGCGGCTGCCATGGGGCGCCGCGCCCTGTCCGCCGCTGCCCACATATCCCGCGCTCCTCCCCGGCGCCTCCGGAGGGGCCCTGCTGCCGCTCTGTGCTTACAGTGCGGCAGAACCCACACTGCTGAGCGCGCGCGGATCCGACGCACCACCCGCCGCTTCGCCTGCTGCGCCTCACCTCTTGTTTGCGCCCCTCTCTGCCTCGGCCCAGGCCAAGTCTTTTCGTGGCCCCGCGGCCGGCGGTGGCGCGCACCTGTACTGCCCCCTGCGGCTGCCCGCGGCCCTGCAGGCGTCCTCGGCCTGTGGCCCCGGGGCGCACCTGCCTTACCCAGTGGAGACGCTTCTGGCCTGAGCAGCGCCGCGGAGGCCGGCATGGGTGGGCGCCATCGGGGAGACAGGGAACGCAGGCTTGGGGGCTTTGCATTTTGTAGTCAGACAAAAAAAAAGAGAGAGAGACTTTAAAAGAAAAATCTCCATCAAATGTGCCTTAAAGATAAAGCATTTTTGACAGAAGTGTTTTAACTTAGTTCAGAGTGTTTTCCTTCTTTTGTGACTTTACAGAGGACTAAACCAATTCATTGTTTTAGTTTCTTGACCAAACCTGTCCCTCCCTCACTTACAAAGAAGTTTGTCTATTTTCTTAAGCCCAGGCTCTCCCTTATTCCAATTTTTGTAGCACCTTCCATTGATTTGTCTTTAAAAAAAAAATCAGGGAACCATTCCATATGATAAATGATATGACTACTGTTTGGGGTTTATTGGGCCCCCACTCCATGTAAGTATGTGGATTTGCAGGCATGACTGAGTGTGAGAGAGGTGTCAGAGAATCTGCAGTCATTTCTCTATTGACCAATGCTTCACTGTGCCAAAAGATTTTTTTAAAATGGTGGGTTTTGTAATTAAATTATTTATATATTTTTGAAATCTGAATTGAAAATGTTGCAGGCAACGGGCTACAGCTTTATTAGTGGTTCGGTGATCTCTAATTGTGGTCTCCTTGGGCCAAGCAATTTCTGTAAAGGAAAAGTTAACATTATGTATGTGGGGTGCCAGGACCACTGCCACATGAAAGCAAGTGTGATTTTTATTTTTAATATTATTTTATTTGTGTCTGTACATATTCATGTATAAATTTTATGAAACCCAGGCATAGTGCTTATTTTTAATAAAACTCACAACTGACTTTAGCACTTTGTGGTGGTAAGTTGGAGATGGAGGGGTTGTTTTACATCCCCAACCCACACTGCCCCTGACAAGAAAATGGGTTCAGGTTTGACTCTCAAAAAATTTCCTGTGGGGGTCAAGTATCTTCTTGCATACTTCAGTAAAGGTAAAGGCAGAGTGCAGATTTCCTTACCTAACCAATGACTGTATAAATCTCCAGGATGGGACTTCGGTCAACACGATTTCTTAAACTTCAAACCAATGATCTCTGTGAGAATTCACTTAAGAGTTACCAGAAAAAATGATAAGGTGTGTGCCCCTCTTCTTCAAGAATCCTTTAGCAGACAGATTGAGCTATTAACAAGCTTATAGTCAAGCAGACATTTTAAGTAAATTGGTTCTGATTTGGAGCTCAAAAAACTAGAAACAATCATGGTATAAGACTATCATAACACAGCAAAGATTTCTTCAGGGCAGTTTTAGAAAGCAACATGAAAGTCAGTGTTTTTTTGCCAAAATGAAATAATCTACCTTTTTAGGGATGCAAAATTAATTTGCTTATGAACCAATCAGGAGTAATTTTTTCACACTTTCCTTTCATATGAGGATAGCATTTGTAGAGGTGGGGCTGCTAGGCCTATTTCAGTTGTGATCTGAAGAGAAAATGCCATCTCAGATGGGGCAAAGACAGTTTCTCATAGTAAAAAAGGAAAGTTTTGATCAGAAAACAGTGCGAACACCTGTTTTTCAGTAAATTCAAAGGCAGTGAGGCTCTAATAATTTATGGATCACAGTATTCTAAAGACTAATGCAAAGAACAAGAAATTCAGAATCTAGAAACTTAGGCCCCATTGTTGTTCCTGCAGTTTTTTGGGTAGGTCTAATTTAAGACAAAATGATGATTTAGGATTTACATACTGTAAGATGGGGAAAAAATAAAGTGGAATTTATTTCAGGATGCTGCCTTCTGGCAGAAATGGTGGTGGTGGGGGGAACCCATCCACAAATCTAATCCTAACAAGTCTTGACAGATTTTGGTTATATCTACTTAGTAGTCATGAAGAGTGATAATAATAGGGTTGAATTATGACAAAAGGTAGACATTGAGGTGGAGATTTGCATTTACAAGGCCAATAATTAAACCAAAAAATAAAACTGAAATGGACTGGGGCAAGAGATGGGGCAACAGATTTACTGGGTTGAAAAGATCAGGACACATATGCTCAATCCTTTTCCTTTTGTCTTGAAAACACACTCTGAGATTCAAGGCGAGCAGGAAGTGAGCCACTTGAGGTGCTTCTGAGCTCCAGTAGACCCTTTCTCTCCAACTGTGTGCCTTGCCTCCAGAGGCAAGGTGCTGCCTACTTTTAAATCAGTTTTGTAAAGCCACAGTTTTCATTTCTCCATTGATACATGAAGTCAGTTCTGCAAATGGAGGTTTTGATTTATTTATGTTAAAGAACACAGTGAAGTAAAAGAGGCAAAGGGAAAGGTGACTTTTTAAAAAATCATAGCTATTCTCCCCTCTCTTCAAAACCTTCTTTCCTAATGAACACTCCGGAGTCCCATTGACTGGGGTCTCCTCCCTAGCTTCCGGTCCCCTTCACTGTCTCCCAACGTACTGTAAGGTTTTCTAGAGAATGGTCAGAGTCCCTTGAACTTTGTGCTGTTCCGCCTTCCATTACCAACTACAACTTTCACGACCCAAATGTCAATCACTCTTGGGGCCCAGGATGTGGAGGGTGGAGGGATAGAGGCCCCTGGGGTTCTGTCACTCACTGCCTCCCAGCCTTTCCTTCCCACTGCCCAGGCTCTCCCAGCTGGGCCCCAGGAAACCCCGAAGGAAGGGAATCGCACAAGCTCCGGTTTTGTAAATGAAAGTGGAAAGTTGCAAGGATGCTTTTAGTTCAGGCGACATTCCAATTCCACGGGAACCGCACCTTGCGGAGAAGGGGCCCCTCAGCGACCAGGCTCGATCGTGCTCGCAGGACCCAAGCCTCGGGCAGCAGCCTTGGCGGTGTGATCCCCGCGGAGATTGTCGCTTGTGGCAACCGCCCAAAGAAACTGGATTCTTCGGCGGCGCCGGGAGGAACGCTCCCGGCTCTGTGCGCGTCCGATGGGCCTAGGGCTGCCTGTCCCTACCCCCAGCACTGAGCCCCCCGCCCCCGCCCCGCCCGGCCTACCCTTCCCCAGCTGGCCCTTTGCCGACCGCGGGGGTCCTGGCCCACCTGTGCAAACACCGGGCCGCCAGCCACCGAGAGCACCGATCCCAGGGTTGGGGTGTGAGTCTGTTTGGTTTGGGAAACGCCCTTTGATACCTGTCAAGCCTGCCGGGACCCAGAGAAGTGGGTGGAGGGCCCCGGGGGTCAGTTTTCAAAGATCCTCTCTTCTGCCCCTGTGTTGGCACTTGGCAGTCCCCTTTCCCCTCACACCTTCAACACTCAGAAGAACCTCCAGGCAGAGATGGACAAATGCTTGGAGAGAAGTGTGGAACCCCAAAGCCCGTTCCAGCTGGGCCTCCTCTTATAGTGCAAGACCTAGTCTCATCTGCCTTCCCCACAGCCAGAAATCAAATGCGCCGCTTTGGAGAGCTGAAAAATTCTCTGGGAAGTGAAAGGTGGAAACATCCTGATAAATCTAAAACCCACTTCCTACTGTAGAAGACACTTCTAAATACAGGAAGCATGGAGCTGAGGTCCTGTGCTGGGAGGCCTACATTCCACCACCTCTCTGGCTGTGTGTGAGCCAGGGCAGTAAATAACTTCAGCCATCCCTTGAGATGGCTTACTCCAAGTGCCTTAGCTTATGGATAAGCGACCTATCTAAAACTCCTTGAAGAATTGTTAGTCCGATCCTTGATTCTCAAAAGAAAAAGACAAAGAAAATCAGAAAAATTCTCACCCCCAGCCAATGAAGACGGGTTCCTCCATGAACACCCCAGGGTTGATCTTGCTGAGCTGGAAGCATCCCTAAGGAATATTACCTATGCCCTATGCCCACTCTTGTTCTACTGTGACACAGTTTCACAAACTGGACATTTATCTGTCTCCAGGAAACACTGAGTTAAAGTCATTGACTCTCTTAGGTAGGCCCCTAATCTTATAGATGAGAAAACAAGCTCACAGAGTAGCTTAAATACTCCAAACAGACTCTGGTGGAAACAAAGATCCAGCTCCAATTTCAGAATTCTTTCCATTGTAACAGAATTATCTGGATAATTCAGACCAAAACATACTTCGGCCTAAACTGAGCTGACCTATTCAGATAGTTGTCTCAAGCCACTTTTATTATAATGGTAGGCAGATTTCTCAAACTGGTAAGTGGTTTCTTTCATTACTAAGAACTTGCCCCCCACCACTACCACCATAATTGTCGTTTTCTGGAAGATGTCATGTCCACTCCTTACCTGAGAAAGCTGGATATGAAGTATCTTAGACCCTTTAGCTTTACTGTATTAGTGGTCATGATACCAAGATGAAATTGACAGCTGCTTTCTCTCACTTCTGTAGAGTGCTAAATGCATACCTCTACTGAAGTACAATTCTGTGCTGAGAAAGAAGGCTCTCTAGAGGACTGTGACTCAGCACTCCCTAGTGAGTCTCTGATGACAAGCACTAAATAATAAGCACTCCCTGATGCACACTTCTCCCACTTTTCCACACTAGGTCCCAAATAACAAAAAAATGGCCTCTTTCCCACATGGAAAAGAAACTAGCACTTGTTATAATAATTTTATAGTTTTAAAAAATGCCAACTGAGTGCATGTACTTGACTGACGACTTTCTTAGGTATAAGTGACTTTGTTGGCATCAAACATACAAAGATATCACTTCTCTGTTTTAGTATTGTTTTATTTCTTTAGATCAGGATAAGCTGAGCTTTGCCTTAGTTCCAGAAATTAGACCCTGAAGAGTCCTTCAGTAAATATTTCCTGCTTTCAAACACCACCATATTTCTCTCTCAAGTAACAGACTTTATAGTTCTCTAATGAAACCATTAAATTTTGTTATGCTTTAACAACATAATTTGTTAATTCTTAATGTTGTCAACAAATGGCCCTAATAAGTATCTTCTAAGAAGATCATGATCAAAAACATAAAAATGTAACTCTCCCCAGATTCGAAGTCCTCTTTCAAATTGGCGAGGATTCCAATGTCATGAAATGCTGGTGGTTGTGTAATAGTTTCTACACTGTATCTGTTTGGCATTATTAAGATGGATGGGTGATTAGAAGCAAATGTTGTTCCTGTCATTTGCCAATTTATACACAGACTGGAGAGAGAACTGTATTGACCTTCATTTTTGGTGAACTACAGCCAAACATAAACATTAACATAATACCACATTTCACTTACCACTCCTGAACGCTCTTTGCTGCTCTTTTCAGGAAAAGTTTAACTCAGAAGAGTGGCCATAACTGAACCTTTTTATCACATCTGTTTGAAGCCCAAAATAATACACATATTCAACATCCTTGACATGTATTTGTTGTTTCTGACCACCAATTTCTAACCATTAAGGGAAAAGATAGAAAAGTTTCCCAACCTTTGGTTGGTTGTGCTCACTGTAGTTAAATGTCTGGTAATGATCAAAATCAAAAAAGTGGTGAATTCAAGAAAGAACTCACAATGCAAACTTGAGCCTAAATTCTGGCTCTGGCTTTCACAGCTATGTGACCTTGGGAAAGTAAGTCATCCCTCTAAGCTTCAGTAGGACAAAGGGGTTGAGGTAGAACATACCATATAGAACCCACTCATGAAAACTTGTATAGAATGTCAAAGTTGTCAATGCAAATAGATGTTTTATTTCTTTCCCCTAAACTCAATCAACTTAGGATCAAATATGCATTTCAGGGACAAGCTTCACTTTAGCATTATTCAACATAATTAAAATAGTCATAGACATAGCAAAACATATTGGAGACCATTAGGGTACAGAGTACATATACAACTTGTCATTCTAATGGATCATAACATCTATTTCCAACAACATTTTCCCCTGGGGTGTTCTCAACAACATGATTTTTGCACAAACCCCGGATTTCAGAGTTAGGTGTAAAACACTAGCATGCTTATTTTGTCATCTGGAAAACAAGGCTGAGGGAGGTTGGACTACTTTCAACAGGTTTCAAGAGGTTTCATTATAAGCAAGACATCCAGGGCTGCTTTCCTGACTTTGACGGCTCCCTGGCCAGTCCTCAAATCCTGGGATGAGAGGATCATATCAGCCCTTCATTTGTTTACTTAAGAACAAAGTCCAAAGATGCCAAAGGCAATTCTCAGCATGGTCAATACAACCTAAAAGTGCAATCAGCACCAAGGAACTCAAGGGATGAAAACCAACATGTGCATTTGTGTGTACAAATATAATATGAAAATACTAACATAAAATAATTGTGGGAACACTAAAGGAAGGCAAATCTGGAAACTAGAGAAAAGTCCTAAAACTATGAACCTAAATAGTAATAAATATTATTATTTAATAAAGTATATTCCAGGTACATTTCCAGACTCAGAGAAAGCATCAATCATAAGGGTTACATGATTCCTAGCAGATTGATCCACACTCATTTGGGGGAGCTGGTATTTTTCTGAGGGAGACAACATTAGTATCTGCCATTCCAGGTCCCAGCACCCTGATTTTCATTTGTTGAGTTGCCTGTTCCTGCAGTGTGCCCTCTTCAGCCTAAGGCGGGCCAGGTAGACTTTCTCTTCTGCAGGACTCTGAACCTGAAGCAACCCGAAGATTTGAGGGCCAAACATGAGTTGGCTTGATTTGTCTCTGCTGCCCCAATGAAATTGCCCATCTGCTCCTGCTAAGGAATCCATGGAGTTCTCTTGGGTCTTTTCCTTTCCAGAAAAAAACTGCCAGTCAGTCAAGTCCTGCTTTGCTCACAGTAGTCAAGTATCTGTCATTCGTAATGTCATCATTCTGCACAGTCAGGCCAGGCACAGCTGAAGGCAGCCAAGATGGCCTCTTTCCCTTTGGGAGCTCTTCTCCTCTTACTGGCCCTCCTTGGATACACAATGCTCCAACAGGAGGATGTGGGTGGCACAGAAACTAGAGGAAAGTGTCACATGGGTGGTCAGGCAATCAGTGCAGTGCAACTCTGTCCTCTCTGGGGGAACAAACAACCAGCAAAGGAAACTTCACACTGTGGAGGGCTGCTCAGGAAGACGAAGTCATAAGACTAAGCTCAGCCACATGGGGACCCTCTAAACAACTGGAAGGAGCCAGTAACAAAAATTTACATCCATACCATTTACTTATATGACACTCTGAAAAAGGCAAAAGGGACAGAAACCAGATCAGTAGTTACCAGATGCTGGTAGGGGAACTCAAAGGAACACAAGGGAAAGTTAGGGTGATGGAAATAATCTAATAATTTCATCATGAAAATGATTATATGATTGCAGATGTTGGTCAAAATTCAGTGCTATACATCCAAAAAGTATATGTTGCTGTATGTAGATTCTACTTCAATCACACTAACTTAATGAATAAACTCGTAGAGAATGAATGCTAAGACTTAATATGTGGCCCAAACCAGTGACATTCCCCCAATAACAGCTTAAGTTAAAAGAAATTAAGTCTTATTTATACATTTCAGCTAACTAGAACTAGTTTGGGGAATATTTTCTGAGGAAGAGTAAACTTTCCAGTGCCTCTCAAATCATACATAGCACTTTAACTGTCCCGTTCCCACTGTGGGCAAGGCAGCCTATGGCATGGGTGTCTGTTCCTCTTTAACATGTGAACTGTCTGAAGGACCACCATTGAAAAAGGACATCATACCAGAACATCCCCTGTTTGTGTTCTTCTCGCGTTCAGATGAATTGTGTTCTTCACCCGGCTAGTCAGTTGAAAAATGCCACAAGGTTATGAGCCATCAGCCCAAGTGGAAGAGAAAGTCCTACCTGCTCCCTGAAGCTGGCTTAGTTCACAACGCAACTCCTGGGGGATGTTGCCAACTCTAAGACCTGAATCAATGCCCAGCACCCTTGCAAGGAAAGGTCATTAAAAGAGGGACCCAAGAAGGGCACCTGAGTAGTTCAGTCTGTTGAGCACCCTACTCTTTATTTTGGCTCAGGTCATGATCTCACCCCCACATTGGGCTCTGTGCTGACAGTGCCAAGCCTACTAGGGATTCTCTCTCTCCCTCTCTCTTTGCCCCTCCCCAGCTCATTCTTTCTCTCTCTGTCTCTTTCTCTGTCTCTCTCTCTCTGCCCCTCCACAGCACACATGTGCACACACTTTCTCTCTCTCTCAAAATAAATAAATAAACTTAAAGGGACCCAAGAGAGACTATGTGACACTGCTCAAACCTATCAAATATATCTGCCAACACTAAATGAAAGGGTTCACACAAACATAATTTATTCTCTTTGCTCTCTGACCCCTACCTGCACCCCAATTCTGTAATCACAAGTGCCAGAATGCCGAGGAAATGTTGAGCAAACTGGACACTTTTGACCTGTCACAGCAGTTACACAAGTCAGCAATCTGAAACAAGATAATTATTAGTTCTCATATTTATTAGCTGAGCCCTTTTGAGTAATAGCCTCTGGGGATATTTATATATGCAATAAAAGACCTCATCATTGTTAAGTGCAAAATGATGTGGCTCATTGTGAATTTGTGATGAAGCAAAACCTTAGGCCCATACAGTGGCTTTGCCTAACTCAGGAAAGCTAACAGCTGTGGCTTGACCCTTCTCCACTCCTGTGTACAAGTCCAGTGTCTGCCTTGTAAGTGCTTGTTGAACTTAGAGGATGGAAGTTGGCAAGAGATGTCAGCTGATTTGGATAGAGTAGAGATAAATCTGTGCCTGTATTTTCCAATATGTAACCCCAGGATGACTCATGGCTGAAAAGAGATGTCTGGTGGCCCAAGTTACCTCTTCAAGCTATGCCCCTGGGCAGAGTTAAAGTGCTTGAGCTCACAGGTTTGGCTTTAGAAGCAAAGTTTGCCCAATAGGGCTTTCTTAATGAATTACAGGAAATTAAAAATTAGTGCATCTTTTAGTCACAATTTATTCAAATGAATCAAGGCCTAGCCCACATCTGGGGCCAATGGTGGTGGTTCACACAGAGTGATTCATGGAGGGAGCCGAAATGCTCTGCTTTGTTTCAGGATAATAATATCACATTGTGCACTTAAATAAATTCCCTTTTTTAAGTCCCTTTGACAGATATTTTTTCCCACTTACATCTTTTTACTAAAGTTAGAAAGCAAACCAAAGGACTTAACAAAATATATAGTCTATAGTTAGAACTCAGGCTTCAGGGAAATGGGTGTGATGCAGGACACGACAGGATTCTAGGCACTTAGGAAAGAGCCATACTCTGCTCACCTCTCCAGCCTGGCTCTTGGGTCAGCCACTGCCTCTGAGGTCCTTGTTCCTCAATTCCTCCTCCATGTCCTGTCCTGTCTTTGTCTTTTGGGAGAATGAAAATCTGTTGTTAGCACTGAGTACTCCCAGTAGCCAAAGGTAAGCTTTAGTTCTAAGTCAGAAGCAATCTAAAGGATAAATGGGATCACTGTAATCAAACATACCAGCTCAAAATCTCTATTCTGTGCCAGACCCAGAGAACAGAACTGGGTTCAGACAGACTGCTTCCCTGAAATGTTCTGCTAGAGATGTATGTTCTGTCACACCTAAGCAAATGGTGACTTGCTCCAGCAAAGTTCATGTTGCCCACCTGGAGGAAGGGAGGCCCAGGTAATATCTACTTTAGCTCAGGGGAGCATCTCTCAGCTAAGGTCATAATGATAACAAGTTCATATCATTCTTTTCATTCATTGATGGAAACACTTTTAAATACTACAAGGTCTTCCCTGGAAGAACAAACACTCCCCTGGGCAGTGGGTCAGGCAGTCAGCAATGTACCTTCACCTCCAGGAGCTGGTAGGGCACATACCCTGAAACCAGGCAGTAGGGACAGCAAAACCATATAATGGAGTCTGACATACAGTGCAAGCAAGAGACCCAGGGAGGGCTAAGTCAGTCCAGCTCTTTGGTCAGGCCCCGCCTCCTTTGCATGCCAAGCACCGGGGACTGCCCACTCAGCCCCTATTAGTTAAGGTCTCACCAGAAGCACTCTCAAAGATAAACTGGAGTACAAGTTCATTTAGTAAGCACAAGAAATATCAGGAAAGTGACAGGGGATTGAACCAGTGAACTGAAGACAGCAAATAAATAGTTATCAAGCCAGCAACAACTAGAACTTAAGGTGATGAAGAAATCCTGGGAACTGTGTAAAATGCCTGCCTCAGAAAGATCCCACTAGTGGCCAGAGGGGCAAGGGAATCATTTGTGAAGAGATTCTGGCTGGGATACGGAAGTTTGTTGGTGTGGGAAAGCATGGATTTCTCGGCATTTCTGGGCTGCCGTTGATTAGACTGAGTGGCTTTCCATGCCTTCAAAGAGAGCCCTCATGCAGATTCCAGCAACTGAAAACATCTATTCTAGCCCAGCAAGGACCTGGGAAAATAAAAACAACAAACAAACAAACAATGCCACCATACTGTGGGTCTACACCAGGCTCTTTCAATCAAGAGTAGGATCCTCCAGAGGGACTCTTTTCGGAGATATGGTCCTGATTTGAGTGTTTGCCAATTTCCATGGTGTAAATACTCCTACCATGGTTGATTTTAATCAATCAATAATCTAACACTGGATGCAACATTTCTGAATATTAGCAACTGGCTGTTGTGCCCCAAGCTAGCAGACAACTGTTCTAGTACACAACTAAGATTGGGATGGGGATTCAAGCCTTGAGACTCAGGTGTTCAACCACTGGCCTTAGCCTCATCATTTACTGTCTTTTGGAGATTTAGTCTCTTGGTTACCATGACCCCTATAATGGGATCCTCAACTCAGAAACAGCTCTTCTAGGGCTGACTTTTAAAGTTCAGGAGTTAACTTCAAGGTTAAGAAATAATGTAGTATAGTGATTAAAATCATGGACTCTAAAGCTAGACTTCCCAGGTTTGAATCCCAACTCTACCATGTATTATTGTTGTAACTCTGGACAAGTTACTTAACCTCTCTGTGACTGTTTTCTTACAAAATGGGAATAATAATGATAACAATAATAATGGTCTCACAGGTTTCTTGTAAAGGTAGACTGAGTTATTATTTGCACAGTGCTTAAAACAGTACCTGGCACATAGTAAGCACTACTTAGAAACAGTTATTATTACTTAGGAATAGGGATGAGCAGATGATAAGGCAGGACCATAAGAGCATAATATTGCATTTCCACCAGCTGGAGTTATACCCAAAATTGATCCTAGAAGAGAGAGAGAGGGAGAAATAGATGAAATGTTTTAATGCCACAATCAATGAAGCGATCCTTTCAACCTAGGGCCCTCGAAGAGCAAAACTATCTTGTTTTGTGGTTTGCAGAGCCCCAGGCTCAGGTTAAATAAATAAATTACTTTTAATAAAAAGTAATAATAAAATAATAAAATAATAAAAAAATAAATAAATTACTTTTAATAAATAAAAAAATAAATTACTTTTAATAATGGATGCCTTACCTTTCTTTTATATCTATGGCATTTTCATCTTTCTTATATCTTTAGTAAAATAAGGAGGTTCCAATTGAATTATATGCATAGGAAATTCAAGGGTAAGAGGAAGTTCTTCCATGGATCTTATTCAATTCCAACCTTTGTGAGCAGCTTCCTATGTGCCAGGCACCCAGCACTGATGGAGAAGCAAGGGTAGAACACAACCTCCAGGCCTCACTGAGAGTGTGCAAGTACAGCACATATGGTAGTGGTATACCAGAGGCAATTCTTAAATGCCATGTGGCCATATGAGAGGTGCATTATTCCCAGGTCTTGGGGAATCTTGAGAAGTCCTCTGGAAGTAGTGGATATTTCCACTGAAATCTGAACCTTGAATAAGCCTCGGGTTAAGGCCCAGGAAGTAGAGGGAACAGCATATACAAGGGTGTAGAGCCAAGACACAGTATGGCATACTCAGGTGAAAGCAAATTGTCCACATACATAAGCTGCAAAACCTGTGGTGTGTGGAAAAAGGAGGCAAGAAAGGGAAGTAAATATAAGCCAGATCACAAAGGACTTCAGCTGTCATGCTGAGGATAGTGAAGAGACTGATTAGATATGGAGGGACAGGAGGACACTGGGCAGGTGTGAGCCACCCATTCAGCAAGGGCATCAAGAAGGACCTGACCCTGCTAACATGTAAGAATGCAGGAGGGGTATAAGTGCACAATAATACAGTGCACAAATAAAGGAGGATGCCACTCATACTGCAGTGATAATTTTGTAAATCAATTATAATTTTTACCCAATGGAAATAAAGTACTTTGAGGAAAGCATATTTTTGTAAGTTTCTCAAAGACATCATATGAGCTAGCTAGCCATGCCCCTGAGTGAGGTTTGAAGTTAGACTTTGAGAATATCGACTTTGAGTTACCTACAGGACATCTAAGTGAAGCAAGAATGTAAATAGTTAAATATACATGTCTGAAGTCCAAGAAAGATATGGGCTGGAAAGGTAGATTGGGAAATATCAGCATATAGATCGTTTTTGCAATTATGGAAAGAAATTATGTCATCCAGGAAGCATGAGCTGAAAAAGGGTTCTTCATCTGGGAGTGTAACAAACTCTTCTGGAATCAGTTGAAAGTAGTAAACAGAAATACCAAATTAAGCCTACATCAAAATGTTTATACATATAGCAGGAGGGAGTGAGGGAGAACAGGGGGAATAACACAGCTTCTGAAGCTAACAGTAAAGTGTCCCTGAGTGAAGGGGGAAGACAGGAGAGCCAAGCATATGATATTTACATTTAAGAGGTGAGTAAAAGAAACTGAAAAGGAAGGAACCAGCAGAGCGTGTAATCATGAGAAATAGGAAAAATCATGTTTTCTGAAGAAAGAAGGTGTCCATTAAGGCCAAAGAAAGCAGAGAAGTCAAGGATAATAAGGTTTGACTTCCCAGAAAGACCAGCAGTGACCTCAGGAGCAGCACTGCAGAGAAGCAGTGTGTGGGCCAGAAGCAGTAATTGGAATAAATCCTCTCAAGAACCTTGACTTGGGAGAAAATGCATTAAGAGAAAGCTGGGAAGAGAGTCTAGAGAAGATTATTCTTCCTTTTAAAAAATCCTAAAACATTCTTAAGTGTTACTGGAAAAGAGTCAGGAGAAAAGAGAGGCTACAGATGTTTGGAAACCTCCCTGACCTGCCCAGGGCTCCATAGAAACTCTCTTGGGATAGTTGGAATACCAGGGGGGTGCAGAGCTCAGGACTCTTAGGGAACTTAGAGGTAAAGCATCCATGGCAACAAGGAGATGGTAGAACTGATGAGAGAGTGACAGGAAGAGAGAATATGGTGGATCTTGATTCCTTAAACTGATGTGGAATTAAACTTTCACTAGAAATTTTCTTGCCTCTCATTGTGTCTGCATCTGTCTTTGGGGAAAGAGGTACTATGAAATTCAGAAAGAGCACAGAGTTTGGGGTCAAATAACTCTGCACTCAATAGTCATATGATCTTATATTCTACTTAGTCAACCTGTGTCCTCATTTGTAGAGTGAACATAATGCAACTGGTCTTGTAGGTCATTTAGAAGGTATTAGGATTAAATTAGAGCACACACATACTCACAGAGACACACACGCACATACAAACACACAGAGATTTGTTGACTACAGTACAGTATATGGCATAAATGGTAATCAGTATTAATAGTAGTGGTAGTACACTTTAGCCTTTAATGATGAAATCAAATCCTCATCAGCCAACTTATAATTATTACACAAATTACACAATTTATGTGAGGTACACACTTGGGGAGGAGAGAGTTCTTCAGTACTTTTTAACTAAATTACCTGGAATTTGATCTACAGGATTATATTCTTTATGTTGCAAATCAAAGTCACGTAGGTCTTTGCCAACATGCGTATCATATCACTCATGCCAAAATATACAAACCTCTAGTGTTATTGATTGTCCAATTACTTATTTGGTATTTAAAGGAGAAATACCCTATACATTTAGGAACAATGGGAGGAACACTGAATACCTAGTAAATTCAGTAAATGAGATCGGTCTTCCCATAAGAATTTTACCTATTAAACCAAGAAAATCCATACAGAAATATTGTTGAAATGCAAGTAACATAATAATTGTGTATTCCTTCTTTTCCTTTTTGAGCAGAGCTAGATGAATAAAAGGTAAACAGAATTCATATGCTCAATTGTGTTTTCAGCCCAGTGATTCTGTGTTTTCATTGTTCACACTGTTAAAGTAAAAATAGACCCTTATTAGCTCTGTGGTTTATGCACATAAGTGATTAACCTCATCTTAAGTTCATGTTTATCACTTCCCTCCAGAATCCCTCGATTTTCCATTTTTCTCTTGACTTTTTTCCCTGTCTTCTCCTTTACTCTTTGAGGTCTCTTTTAAAATACAGCAAAGTATTCTTCAAGCTGGAAAAGAACCAAATCTTTCATCCAAGAAGAAAAGAGAATGAGGCAGATTCCTGCCTGTATCCACAAAAAGCTTGTCTGAATCCTCTTATTTCCACATTCTCACTTGGCAACATGTCTCTATAGCTAATAGGTTAATTTGCAAAACTACATAGAATCAATAGACTCTCTTCAAAATAAATCCCTACCTCACCCCATACACCAAAATAATTTCTGAAACAGTAATGATTTACTTGTATAAAGCAAAACTTTCAAGGCACTAGAAGAAAGCACAGAGGAGCTTGAAGTCTTCTTGACGTAGACATAGCTCATTGAAGAATGGTACAAACCCTAAATGCTACCCAAGAAAAGGTAGGTAAATTTGACTCCACAAATTTAGCAAACTTCTATTTGTTTCAAAAACAAACAAAGAATAAATTTGTGACCTCTCTGACAAATAAATAAGAGCTTTTAGGAACCAATTTTTAACATTACTAAAAACCTAATAGATAGTGGTTAAGATCAGATAGTTTCCACAAAAAAGAAACTCAAATAATCCATAAAATGTGAAAAATGTCAATCTTTCTTAATTAAAATGCAAATTAAGAAAATAATGACTTGCCATTTTTTGCCTATTAGCAAAGCTTTAAAAGTTTGATAGAGTATGGAGTTAGTGAGGTTTTGAGGATATAGGCTGTTCATACAGTGTTAATGGGATTGTAACTTGGTGCAACCTTTTTGCAGGGCAATTTGGCAATATTTTTTATAATGTAAAATGCACATACCCTGTGACCCAGCAATTCCGTTACTAGGAATTTATCCTAAGGATCTGCTCTCTCAACTGTGCAAAAAAATGCATGCATATTAATTAGCGTGTGTGTTTGCAAAGTTACTTATAATCTCCCAAAACTGGAAAAAAAACTTTTAATACCAATTTAAGGAACTGGTTAAATTAATTAGGATACAGCCACAGAACGGACTCTAAGCAGTTATGAAGTAAATGGGTAGGTATCTGTGTGCGGTTAGGTGTCTGTTGGGGGCTGGGTATAGCAAGCTACAGAGCAATATATTGACTGGCCCCATTCATATTAAAGATCTTGAAGTATACAGTTTATCCGTATGTATGAATGCATGTATATGCAGAGGAAATGTTCAGAAAGATTTTGAGAAATGCTTTAATTGTAGAGTTACCTCTGGATAACTGATATTACCTCATACACTTTACAATTGAAACAAATGTAGTTTACTAAAAAGGAAAAAGAGAAAGAAAGAGGACAGAGGGAAGACATAAAAGAAGCAAAGGAGGGTGGGGGTGGGCAAGAGAGAGCATAAACACTTTCTAATTCTTTTGAGTAGATGAGCCCTTTGTACATGTTCTGATGGAGACAGATATTAGCACATTTTAAAACTTCTGCAATTTTACCACACTACCTTACTGTCTCCTTTTTAAATGAAAATCAGGGAGAAATACCAGACTGGATGTCCACACTTTTCCTTGGTCTTTGCAAACCACCTTGGGATAGTGTCCTTACTGAATGTAAGCCAAGGGTGACTCCAGGAAGCCAGACAGCATTTCCTCCCATAATACACAAATTTGTATTTTGCCTGATGTTTTTGTCTCTGTGCCTAGATCCCACAGTGATAGGCGCCACAAAAGTACACAGATGGACAGAGAACTCTCCCTGACTTTGCAGAGAGGAGACAGACATATGGAGGTCAAGAGGCTCTCTTTCTAAAGGCCACAGAGCCCATCAGAATTCCAAGGGAGAGTCTTGGCGTCTGGGGCAGATTAGACCCTCAGTCGTTGCTCATGCACGTGAGCTTTTCCCAGATTAAATATCTTTGCTTCTTCCTCTTATGAATTCTGGTAGCTGACCAAAGGCTACCTTTTTCTCACTCACTTTTAAAAATTAAAATCATATTTTAGGTCTATTTTAAAAGATAATGGTTTATTGCAGAGGATTTGTTTTTTAAAGAACTGGTTTTCTAAAATTGAGAGATTTTAAGAGGTCTATTTTTTTTAACTTTTCCATAGAAAAAGAGAAAAGTTTAGACCTACTACCGGGCCATTTGCAGAAGGACAAAATCCTCTAGAAAAAGCAAATGGGACCTCATCCTCAACCTCCTGCTCTTCTTACCCTGCCTGTCCTCCATTCCTAGCCCCACGCTGAACTCTGCAACCATGACTGAAGCTTACAAAATATTCTTCTAGTACTCGACAGTTTAAATATTAACGAGCATGTAAAGCTACTGGGGGTAAAAGCCTGGGGCCTGTAATAAGAAGCAAGCCTCTGCTGGATTCGGTAATTACTTCTTACGCAACTCCACAACTCCAGGCTGCAGTCATGGCTTTCTGAAGATTACACACTTCCAGCAGCTCTGGCATGAGGGCCCAATTCTGCCAGGGTTGCATAAGCTTTTTCATAGCATAATAATTAGTCATTAAGAAGCAGAACAAAGGGCCATTCTGACACGAGGGCACTCTCATATTGTATGCATTTGCTTTCCAGAAAGGAGGCATTTCTTGCACATTGTCCCCTATAAGAGTGTCAATGGAGTTAGGAAGGAAAGTGGGGGATGTGAGCAGGGTGAGGTGGGTCAGTTTGTTGCTAATCACAGACTCCGTAGGGATTTTCTGTTCCTGCTGTTGTGTTTCTTGTTGTTGCCACTGTGTTTATTCTCCTACCAAATCAAAACGTTCCATTCCAGCCACATGGGCCTCAGCTAACCAATTGGGACTGTGCTTCTGATCGGGCCTCTGAACTTCCTTGGTTTCTGATCCTATCCTAGGCTTCTCTTTGTCAACAAAATCACTGTCCTTATGTGCCACACATTTTATTTCTCAGTGGACTAAATACTTGTGAAATTAGTATTCTAAAGTATTGTTGCCCTAAAGTTCTAAAGTATACTTCTAATTAAATAAAGAAGTTGAATTTATTTGGGGGATAGAGAATCAGCTTTAGAAATAATCTAGTCTAGTCCACTGATTCTATAGATGAAGAAACTGAGGCCAGAGAAGCTAAGAAATGAGATTACTTACATTTGGGAGCCTTAATGAAGGTGCTTGGCTTTACCTTATTCTTGGAATAGGTAGCTAACCTTATGTGCTTTCTTTGTCTCCTGTATGAATTCAGTGTCTACTTGAAACCTCCACCAACCTGTTGGTGCACATGGGAAATTCAGCCTTGTGTACAGGCTAGAAGATAATCATGGCAACACTGCAGCCTGCAGGTAAGTTTGAAGATAACAGCAGTGCACCTGGATAAGAGCTGTCTAACAGCACAGGGGACCCAGGCCTTCTGAGAGCCTCAACCCTACAAAAAAGTGCCCAAAGCACGTGGAGAAAGGCATCGAAGAGATGCACTTTGGGTTTGGACTGAAATGACAGAGCCAAAGGAGTGGTTTGTTATTCAGAATTACACTTGTCAAAGTTTACTGAGGAAAACATTTAGTTTCCCACAATATTGCCAAGAGAATTGAATCTTTTAACTGATGCTTTATGAATGAGGGTCTGTAAGGATAGATAATGGCCCTTAAGTCACTCTGTCTCCTTCCTCTTCCCACAGCAGCCATCACTACTCAGCCATGGTACTTGCTAATCACTAAGAGTTACTCTAAGTTGAAAAAGGAAAAATTGTCTTTCAAATTAAATTCATTTTTCTTATGTAAGACTTTGACTCACCTGGATCAGGGAAATGTCATGGATGTTAAATATCCAGGGTTTAAAAAAATTTTTTTAATGTTTTATTTATTTCTGAGAGAGAGAGAGAGAGAGAGAGCATGAACAGGGGAGGGTCAGAGAGAGGGGGAGATACAGAATATGAAGCAGCCTCCAGGCTCTGAGCTAGCTGTCAGCAGAGAGCCTGATACGGGGCTCGAACCCACAAATCATGAGATCATCACCTGAGCCAAAGTCAGGCACTTAACCGACTGAGCCACCCAGGCGCCCCTAAATATCCAGGTTTAATATGTCTCAAAATGTCCTTAAAAGCATTAAAGAGAAATACAGAGTAGATAAGTTATAGAGTTTCAATGGATTCATTAGGTGTACCTCAAAGGTACAAGTTAATGGGATTAACATCAACCTATAGGGAGGTTTCTAGTGAGAGATAAAATAATTATTTTTCACCATATTTTCTAATGAAATGGATAGAAACATCTTCAGATCTCTGCTGAAATGTCACCTTTTCTGTGAAGTTTTCTCTGACGACCCTATTTAAAATTGCAAAACAACCTCCTCCTCTCTTCTATTTTTCTTTCTTAATTTATATTTTCTCCTTGGCACTTGTCATTCACATACCACGTGCATATCTTTGTTTAGTGTCTATTTTCCCTACTCTAATGAAAGGTCCAGGAAAACAGAAAGTTCTTTCTATTTTGATCACCATTGTATCCCCAGAGCTTAGAACAGTCAGTGCCTGGCATATTGTGGGGGTACTCAATATAGAGTCACTGGATGAATAAATAAATGAATGAATAATGAATGAAGATAGGATGCTTACTAAGTGTGAAGATAACATAAATCCAGGAAAGTTGAATAAAATAGTAGATGACAAAGTCAAAAACCAGAATTATCTTGACAGGTGAGAAGGATAGTCTGAAGCTAGCAAATGGAATTTAACAAGCTATGTAAATCAATCCTACACTTAGATTTCAGAAAAACAATTGCACAAGATCAAGATGGGAAAGATAATGTGGCTAAATAATAGCGTGTACAAAAATGACAAGGTCTCAGATGACTGCCAGCTCAATCTGAGTCAAAAATAAAACAAGCTAGTCAAAAAAGTGATCTTTGATGTCATCAATAATTAAAATAATCATAATTTTCAGTATATGAATGATCCCACATGTCTTCCTTCATTTGAACTCACATCTTTTCATACATACAAGCAATGTACATGTGGACAAAGTTATTCCAGGCAACTTGGCTTGTAAGAACAGAGATAAGAAACCACTTAAATAACCATCAATAGGGAACTCATTAAATAAATTAAATAAATAAATGTTACACTATGAAATACAAAAGAGTCTTTAAGTAAGAATGAAAACATTCTTAATGTACTGATTTAGAGCAGTCTCTAAGGCAAGTAGGTAAGTGGGGGAAGGGAAGAAAGAGTGATTTAAGAAAACATAAATTAAATGCAAATATTTGTTTACAGTTCATTAAAAGTCTTGTTACTCAGGATGATCTCTGACTATTAGCTTGGCCATCATCTGGAAGCTTGTTAAAAATGTAGAATAGCCGGCCTGATCCCTGACCCATTGAAATATAATCTTAATAAGATTTTAATAAGATTCCCAAATTATTTCTATATATACTAATTTTTGAGAAGTGTTGTCCTGGAGGATAAATTTAACCTTGCCTGTCTCATCTCATCCACACCTTGAGAAGAACCTAGCCACTTTTTCCTTCCAATTTCCCTTCTTGCAGTCCTTGTTCTAGAGGCCAGGGAGCCCTGAGCATTCCAATGGCCTTGGGTCCATACTCAGAAGGCTCCCAGATACTCTTAGGAACACTGTATTTTGTAGGATCCTGCTCTTCAATTATCTCCAGTGTCCCTGTCTGAGCTAACACTAATGTCAACTGATTTTGCCTGGCCAAACTCTTACTGCAGGAAAACCTGTGGGTACAAGTTATTTGCTCGCGTTTGGTCACACTGCTCAGGTCAGGATGTCTGCTATAGTCACCCCCTGCTGGCTGGTGGTAATTTTCAGTTGTCACATCTAAGTATTTATCTGGACTTATACAACCCCAGGCTTACCTGCACATTCTTTTTAAAAAATACAACAGGTAAGGTTAATCACAAAATCACCCAGGATTTTCCCCCCAAATTCCAGGTTACTGAGCTATAGTATGACACTTTCACATGCCAAAATTATGAAACTGATGAGGGCACCGATGAGCACTGGCATAAGATTGGGGACCCACACATCATTGAGCTGTCCATTTATGTGGCTCATCCCCTCCTTCCCCTAGAACTGATGATGTCTAAACTGACTTACTCTTCTTCCAGTCATGTAGCCAGTCTCATCCCATCTTCATTCTCTGTTACATGCCCAACTCAGGCAATGATGCATAGCTTGTGATCCTCTTTATCCTGCTAGTATTTTAGAGCCAGAAGCAAAGCACATATGTCAGCACTGTGAATATGGAGTTTGGGTGGAATTCTGTTCATGTCTTACAGTCAGTGGCCAGAAGGATAAGGTCCACATTGTTCACAGTGTCATCAGTGGTCTTTGAGGTCCCATTAATTTGGCAGCATCCTACAGAATCTGTAGCCCAGTGATTAAAAAGTCCTCACTCCGAAAAACAAACAACCCAGTGAAGAAATGGGCAGAAGATATGAACAGACACTTCTCCAGAGAGGACATCCAGATGGCCAACAGACACATGAAACGATGCTCAGCATCCCTCCTCATCAGAGAAATACAAATCAAAACCACACTGAGATACCACCTCACGCCAGCAAGAGTGGCTAAAATGAGCAAATCAGAGAACTCTAGATGCTGGCGAGGATGTGGAGAAACGGGCACCCTCCTACACTGTTGGTGGGAATGTAAACTGGTACAGCCCCTCTGGAAAACAGTGTGGAGGTTCTTCAGGAAACTAACAATAGAACTCCCCTATGGCCCAGCAATAGCACTGCTAGGAATTTACCCAAGGGATACAGAAATGCTGATGCATAGGAGCACATGTACCCCAAAGTTCATAGCAGCACTCTCAACAATAGCTAAAACACGGAAAGAGCCTAAGTGTCCATCAACGGACGAATGTCCGTTGTCTTCCGATCAAGATGTGGTTTATCTATACCATGGAATACTACATGGCAATGAGAAACAATGAAATCTGGCCATGTGTAGCAACATGGATGGACCTTGAGGGTGTTATGGTGAGCGAAATAAGTCAGGCAGAGAAGGACAAATGTCATATGTTTGCACGTATAGGAGGATTAGGAGGAACTTGAAGGAGGAACAAGGGGGAGAAGAAGGGCGGAAATGGTGGGGGAAAGGGAGAGAGGCAAACCATGAGAGACTCTTGAATGCTGACAAAAACCGAGGACTGATGGATGTGGGGGTTGGGGGGATGGGCATGGAGGAGGACACTTGTGGGGATGAACACTGGGTGTTATGTGGAAACTAATTTGACAATAAACTATTTGTAAAAAAATAAAATAAAATAATGGAAAATTACTCAGTAATAAAAAACAATGAAATCTTGCCATTTACAACAATTAGATAGAACTAGAGTGTATTATGCTAAGTGAAATAAGTCAGTCACAGGAAGACAAATATCATATGATTTCACTCATATGTGGAATATTAGAAACAAAACAGATGAACATTGAAGAATTGAAGCAAAAATAAGATAAAAAGAGAAAGGGAGGCAAACTATCAGAGAATCTTTAAATATAGAGAACAAACTGTGGGTTGCTCATGGGATGTGAGATGGGAGGATGCGCTAAAATGGGTGAGAAGCATTAAGAAGGACACTTGTTGGGATGAGCATTGGTTATTATATGTAGGTGATGAATCACTAGATTCTATTCCTGAAATCATTATTATACTACATGTTAACTAACTTTAATTAAAATTTAAGAAATAAATAAAAATAAAATAAAATAAATTTAAAAAAAAAAAGTCCTCACTCCAGAAGACAGATTATTCCAAGAAAAAAATGTAAAAATCTTCCTGATTCATTTCAGAATTAATCAAGATGTTAGACTTAACTGTGAAAAGAGAAGTGCTCATTCCATGAAAAATAATAAAGGAATTGTCAAATCCACAGTTTACAAAACTTCAGAAGGTACAAGCAAATTGTCCAATCAGGAAGTGTGTGGATCTGTGATTGGTGGTGCATAAATTTTTGATGTCAAACCCAGCTGAGAGTTTTCAACACAAAAGCTCATTTTTGTGTTACTACATGTCTTTCGTCATAAGAATCACTTTTTTCCCATAAAAATTTTAATGTTCTGAAATTATAACTGATGTACATTTTACTGTGTAGTGTTTCCTTTCTTTCTGAAAAGTTATCATTAAATTGATGATTCATCCACTCCCCCCAAAGAAAAGTTCCAACTCTGCACTCTGCATCCACTGCAGCTGCACACACCATATGCTTCCCAGCATCATTTAGCGTCCTTCCTCCCTTCCATACCTCCAATATTAATTCCTCAGTGGGAAAAATAAGGTGAGGAATAGTGTATCATATGCTACCACAAATATAGGGGGCATAAATACATTATATGCATAGAGTTATGTGTTGTTATATGTGGAGAATGGCCCTGAGAGAACACACACGGGTAACCTGGCTGACTCCAAGGACTTGGTGATGGGGAAAAGAAGTTACAAAGAGACATTTCAACACATGTTTTCATTCCTTTTGAATCTTTCACATTACTTATTCAAAGAAGTAAATTTTAATTAGAAATAAACAAAAATACTTTTCTACTTTATTAACACATTTAATTTATACCTTATCTAACCAATATATAGTCCCACACTAAAAAAGAAATTGTCCTATTTTTCACTCTGCAGTTGTCAGCCTTTATCACCTATATAATGTTCAAATTTGAATGCCACTATTTCAAGAAATTTTATTTTCTGTTTATATCATAAAGATAATTCCCTGTCTTTTCTCATTCCTCAAAAACCAAAAACTCTCATCTCCAGGATCAAATGCTTCACCTTGTAGGGAGTAATTATTACTTTGCAATCTGTGTATGGATTGCATGCTACAAGTCATTCTTATCTGTAAACCATGAATTTGTACATTGCTTACAGTGTTTCTGGCTGTGAAGACCCTGTACCAGCTAATAACAAATAAATTCAAGAGAACTTTCCAAGAACCAATGCAGATAATAAAAGTATCTGTTGGCAACACATTTTGTTTATTCATTCTATCAAACCTGCAATAATAGGTATAGGACTTCCAGTTTCTAGTCCAGCACATGAAAAACTTGGAAGTCAACACTCCCATCTTCACAATAAGAGAAAAAAACCTAAACAAAAATCAATAACTCTTTTAGATCCATCAGAAAATTGGGGTTACAAGGAAAATTGCTGCTCTAAAATTGGAGAGACAGGCAGATACAGGAACACAGCTTAATGGAGCAAAAGCCCAGAAGCAAAAGCAGACACCAGAGGTAATACCAGTTTCTTTTTCCTAGCACAGAATGTCCATTTTTAACAAAAACTTGGAAAGTATATTAAACAAACAAACAAAAACATGGTTCAAAAAGACAGAGCAAACCTCCAAACCAGATTCAAGTAGGTAGAAATTATCACACCAGGAATTTAAAACATGATTAATGTGCTAAGAGCTTAGATGGAAAAAGGGGACAACATTCATGAAAAAAATAGGTAATGCAAGCAGTTTTATATCAATAATCAGGTTAGATGTAAATGGTCTAGAGAGAGAGACTAAATATAAGATAGAGACTATCAAGAGGGCTAAAAATTACATGCTACCTACAAGAAACCCATTTTAATTTTTTAAATTTTTAATGTTTTTATTTATTTTTGAGAGAGAGTGAGAGACAGAGTGCCAGGGGGAGGGGGAGAAAGGGAGGGAGGCACAGAATCCAAAGCACGCTCCAGGCTCTGTGCTGACAGCTCAGAGCCTAATGTGGGGCTTGAACCCACAAACTGTGAGACCATGACCTGAGCTGAAGTCAAACACTTAGCCCACTGAGTCACCCAGGTGCCCCCAAACCCACTGTAAATAGAAAGACACAGACAGATTAAAGGTGAAAGGATGGGGAAAGATATAACATAGTAACACTAATAAAAAACAGCTAGAATAGGTATTTTTTTTTTTTAAGGAACAGACTTCAGAGCAAGAAAAATCCTTAGGGACATAATGATAAGTGTTCAATTATACAAGAACACATAACAATCCTTACTGTGTATGTGCCTAAAAACAGTGTCAAAATGCATGAGACAAAAAAAGATAAAATTTCAAGAAGAAAATGGACAAGTCAATTCTCATAGATGGACACCTCACAACTCCTCTTTCAGTAATTGACAGACTCAGCAGACAGAAAATCATAAGGACACAACTGAACTAAACAACAACATCAATAATAAATTATAGAGGATCTAATTGACATGGATGGACTACTTCACCCAACAAAATCAGAACATATATTCTTCTCAAGTTCACATGACCTATTCACCAGAATAGATGACATTCTGAGCTACAGAACACACTATAACAAGTTAAAGAAACAGAAATCATACAAAGTATGTTCTCACATTGCAACTGAATTAAATTAGAAATCAATAACAGAAAAACAAATAGAGGCCTAAAATCATATGATCATTCAATACATGTTTAGAAAAAGCATTTGACAAAATCTAACACTCATTCATGAAAAAAAGTCTTAGGAAACTAGAAATAAAGGGAAACTTTCTCAACTTAATAAAGAACATCTACCAAAAAAACTGATAAACTTCTTGATCAGAAAGTATTTTCCAGTTGGGGCACCTGGGTGGCTCAGTGGATTGAGCATCCGACTTCGGCTCAGGTCATGATCTCACAGTTCATGGGTTTGAGCCCTGCGTCTGGCTCTGTGCTGACAGCTAGCTCAGATCCTGGAGCCTGCTTCAGATTCTGTGTCTCCCTCTCTCTCTGACCCTCCCCTGCTCATGCTCTCTCTCTTTTTCTCTCTCAAAAATAAATAAAAAACATTAAAAAAAAAAAAAAGAAAGAATTTTCCAGCTAAGATCAGGAACAAGACAGGATGTCTGGTCTCATCACCCTTTTTGAACATTGTACTGGAAGTCTCAGCTATGCAATAAAATAAAAAAGGAAATTAAAGGTAAAGAATACTAGTGGGGGGAAACTGATGTTTTTGCAGATGACATAACTGTTTATGCATAAAATCTCCAAGAATCAACAAAACAAAAAGCCTGCAACTCATGAGAAATTTACAAGGTTACAAGACACAAGGTTAATACACAAAAAATTGTTTTCTTATTTACTAAAAACAAAAATTGAAATTTTAAATTAAAGCACAATGCCATTTATATTAGCACCAAAAAAGAATAACATCTTACGTATAAATCCAACAAATATATACAAGATTTATATAAGGAAAACCGCAAAACCCTGATAAAGAAATCAAGGGCAATGTAAATGGAAAGAAATTCATGTGCACCGTCAAGTTCCTCCTAATCCTCCTATACGTGCAAACATATGATATTTGTCCTTCTCTGCCTGACTTTTTTCGCTCAGCATAACACCCTCAAGGTCCATCCATGTTGCTACACATGGCCAGATTTCATTGTTTCTCATTGCCATGTAGTATTCCATGGTATAGATAAACCACATCTTCTTGATCCATTCATCTGTTGATGGACACTTAGGCTCTTTCCATGTTTTAGCTATTGTGGAGAGTGCTGCTATGAACATTGGGGTACATGGAGGAACAAGGGGGAGAAGAAGGGCGGAAATGGTGGGGGAAAGGGAGAGAGGCAAACCATGAGAGACTCTTGAATGCTGACAAAAACTGAGGACTGATGGGTGTGGGGGGGAGGGGAGGATGGGCATGGAGGAGGGCACTTTGGGGATGAGCACTGAATGTTATGTAGAAACTAATTTGACAATAAACTATTTGAAAAAAAAAAAAAAAAAGAAATTCATGTGCAATGATAAGAAAACTCAATATTGTTAAAAATGTCAGTTCTTCCCAACTTGTCCTATAGATTCAATGCGATCCTAACTAATATCATAGCAAGTTATTTTGTGAATATCAACAAATTGGATTCTAAAGTTTATGTAGAAAGACAAAAGACTCAGAATAACCTACACAATATTCAAAAAAAGAACAAAGTCAAGGACTGACAGTACTCAACTTCAACACTTACTATAAAGCTACTGTAATCAAGACTGTGTGGTATTGATGAAAGAACAGACAAACAGAGCAATAGAACAGAATGGGGAATCAGAAATAGACCAGCATAAATATAAGTTTGTGAAGTTTGACAAAGGAGCAAAGGTAATTCAATGGAGAAAGAGTAATCTTATCTACAAATGGTACAAGAACAACTGGACGCCAACACGCAAAAAAATAAATAAATAAATAAAATAAATCTAAACCCATACCTTACATGCCACAATAATTAACTCGAAATTTATCATAGACCTAAATGTAAAACACCTTAAAACTCCTAGAAGATAACAGGAGAAAATCTAGATGACCTTGGGATTGGGACAATGCCATGAAAGAAGCAGTTGATAACTTGGACCTCATTAACATTAAAAACTTCTACTCTGCAAAAGTCACTGTTAAAAGAGAATGAAAAGACAAGCCACAGAGTGGTAGAAAATCTTTGAAAAGCAAACTATCTGAGAAACAACTAGTATCCAAAATTGGCAAAGAACTCTTAAAACTCAACAGTAAGAAAATAAATACAAAATATTTTAAATGAGCAAGCAACTGAGCAGACACTTTATCATAGATATATAGATGGCAAATAAGCACATAAAAATATGCTCAACGTCATGTCATTAGGGAATTACAAACTAAAACAATGAAATACCACTACATACATCTAGTAGAATGGCTAAAATTTGAAACGCTAGCAACACCAAATGTTGGCACAAATGTGTGGAACAACAGGAACTCTCATTATTGCTAAGTGAGAATGCAAAATGATAAATAACAGTAGTGAGACTGGGTATCTATGTCTTGTTCCTGCCCATAGAGGAAAAGTTCTCAGTTTTTACCCTTTCAGGATGATATTAGCTGTGGGGTTTTCATATATGGTCTTTATTATGTTGAGGTTATTATGTTCCTCTATCCCTACTTTGTTAAGGGTTTTTATCATGAATGGATGTTGTACTTTGTCAAATGCTTTTTCTGCATCTATTGAAATGAACAATTATATGATTCTTATCCTTTTTTTCATTAATGTTTTTTGACTCATTTGAGAATATTAAACCACCTTTGCAATCCAGGAATAAATCCTACATGACCATGGTGAATGATTCTTTTAGCATACCTTTGGGTTCAATTTGCTAGTATTGTGTTGAAAATTTTTACAGCCATGTTCATCAGGGATATTGGCCTATAGTTCTCTTTTTTAGTGGAGTCTTTGTCTGGTTTTGGAATCAGGATAATGCTGGCCTCAGAATAAATTTGAAAATTTTCTTTCCATTTCTATTTTTTGGAATAGTTTGAGAAGTGTAGGTATTAACTCTTCTTTAAATGTTTACAGCCCCTTTTGAAGACAGTTTGGCAGTTTCTTACAAAACTATCTTACCATATGATCCAGCTTCTTGGTATTTACCCAAAGATGTTGAAAACATGCTGTGCCTGGGTGACTCAGTTAAGCGTTCAGCTTCTGCTCAGGTCATGATCTCATGGTTCATTGGTTTGAGCCCCATGTTGGGCTCTGTGCTGACAGCTCAGAGCCTGGAGCCTGCTTTGGATTCTATGTCTCTCCCCACCTCTGAGCCCCTCCCCCACTTGTGCTCTGTCTGTCTGTCTCTCTCTCAAAAATAAATAAACATTAAAATTTTTTTAAAGCTGACAACTTATATCCACACAAAAGCCTAGGCATGAATATTTATAGCAACTTGATTCATAATGTCAAACTTGTCAACACAAGATATCCTTTAGCAGATGAATGGATAAATAAACCCTGGTACATACAGACAATGAAATACTATTCAGTGATAAAAAGAAATGAGATATCAATCCATGTAAAGACTTGAAGAAACATTAAGTGCATATTCTAAATGAAAAAAAAAAAAAACCAATCTGGAAAGCCTATATACTGTATGATTCCAGTTATATGACATTCTGGAAAAGGCAAATTGTGGAGACACTAAATATAACAGTGGTTTCCAGGGATTTATGAGGAGGGAAGGAGAGATAAATACAGCACTGGGATTTTAAGGAAGTGAAATAATAGTGTAATGGTAAATATAGACTTTACTTAATAATAATGTATCAATATTGGCTCATTAGCTGTAACAAATGTTAATAAAGGGTAAATTAATGCAAAATGTTAACAAAAGCAGAAACTTTGGGAGGGAGAGAGGGGGTAATTGGAAACTCTGTACTTTCCAGTTAATTGTCTTGTAAACTTAAAACTCTCAAAAATTAAGTCTATTAAAAAATAATGAGTTCTCAGGGCACTTGGGTATCTCAGTCACTTAAGCATCTGACTCTTGGTTTCGGCTCAGGTCATGATCTCATGGTTCATGAGATCAATCCCCACATCATGGTTTGATGATATACATATCATATATGTATATATGGACATTTGATCTCTTTCTATAGTTTGGCTATTATTGGTAACACTGCTATAAACATCAGGTGCATGTACCTTTTCAAATCTGTACTTTCATATCCTTTGAATAAATACCTAGTAGTGCAATTGCTGGATCTTAGGGTAGCACTCTTTATAACTTTTTGAGGAAAACTCATACTGTTTTCTACAGCGGCTGAACAACTTTAAATTCCCACCAACAATACAAGAGAGTTCCCTTTCTCCGCATCCTCACCAACACTTATTGTGTCTTGTGTTGTTAATTTTACCCATTCTAACAGGTGTGAGGTGATATCTCATTGTGATTTTGATTAGCATTTCCCCGATGATGAGTGATGTTGAGCATCATTTTGCAATCTGGGTGTCTTCTTTGGAAAAATGTCTATTCATGTCTTCTGCTCATTTCTTAACTGGGTTATTTGTTTTTTAGCTGATGACTTTAATGAGTTCTTTATAGATTTTAGATACTAACCTTTTATTAGAGATGTCATTTGCAAATAACTTCTCCTATACTGTAGACCGCCTTTTAGTTTTGTTGATTGTTTCCTTTGCTGTGCAGAAGCTTTTTGTCTTCATGAAGCCCCAATAATTCATTTTTACATGTTTCCCTTGCCTCCAGAGACATGTCTAATAAGAAGTTGCTACCACTCAGGTGAAAGATGTTGTTGCCTATGTTCTCCTCTAGGATTTTGATAGTTTCCTGTCTCAAACTTAGGTCCTTACTCTATTTTCAATTTGTTTTTGTGTATGGTGTAAGAAAGTAGTCCAGTTTTATTCTTCTACATGATGCTGTCCAGTTTTCCCAACACCATTTGTTGAAGAGACTATCTTTTTTTCCATTGGATAGTCCTTCCTGCTTTGTTGAAGATGAGTTGGCCATACAGTTGAGGGTTCATTTCTGGGTTTTCTATTCTGTTCCATTGATCTATGTGTCTGTTTTTGTGCCTGTGTCATTTATTTTGATGACTGTAGTTTTGTAGTAAAGCTTGAAGTCCAGAATTGTGACATCTCCAGCTTTGCTTTGCTTTTTCAGGATTGCTTTGGCTATTCAGTGCATTTTGTGGTTCCATACAAATTTTAGGACTGTTTGTTCTAGCTCTGTGAAAAATGTTGGCAGTATTTTGATAGGGATTGCATTAAATGTATAGGCTACTTTGGATACTATAGACATTTCAATAATGTTTGTTCTTCCAATCCATGAATATGGATTTTTTTCCATTTCTCTGTGTCCTTGTCATTTTCTTTCATAAGTGTTATATAGTTTACAGAGTACAGATCTTTTACGTCTTTGGTTAGAATTATTCCTAGGTGTCTTATTGTTTTTGGTGCAATAGTAAATGGGATTAATTCACTGATTTGTTTATCTGCTGCTTTATTATTGGTGATAGAAATGCAACAAGTTTCTGTACACTGATTTTATATACTGCAACTTTTCTTAATTCATGCATTAGCTTTAGTAATTTTTTGTGAAGTCTTTCAGATTTTCTGCATAGAGTATAATGTCATATGCAAATGGTAAAAGATTGGTTTTTTCCATGCTGATTTGGATACCTTTTAGTTCATTTTGTTGTCAGATTGCTGAGGATAAGACTTCCAGTACTATGTTAAATAATAATGGTGAGAGTAAACCATATAAACATCATAATGACACATATGGCTTTTATGATGTTGGGGTATGTTCTATCCAAATATACTTTGTTGAGGGTTTTTTTTTTATCAAGAATGCATGCTGTATTTTGTGAAATAACTTTTCTGCATCTATGAATAAGATCGTATGGTTCATTAATCGATTTGCAAATATTGAATCACACCTGCAACCCAGGAATAAATCCCACTTGATCATGGTAAATAATACTTTTAATGTACTGTTGAATTCAATTTGCTAGTATCTTGTTGAGAATAAATAAACCATAAAAATTTTTAAAATTTTTCAACATTTATTTGTTATTGAGAGAGACAGACAGAACATGGGCATGGGAGGAACTGAGAGAGGGGAGACACAGAATCTGAAGCAGGCTCCAGGCTTTGAGCTAGCTGTCAGCACAGAGCCCGATGTGGGGCTTGAACTCATAAACCGCGGGATCATGACCTAAGCCAAAGTCGGATGCTTAACCGACTGAGCCACCCAGGCACCCTAAAAATTTTAAAAGAAAAAGATGAAATGTTCTATTAAGTCCATCTGGCCCAGTGTGTCAGTCAAAGACATTGTTTCCTTGATTTTCTGCTTAGATAATCTGTCCATTGCTGTATGTGGAGTTTTAAAGTCCCCTACTATTATTGTATTATCATCAATGAATTTCCTAACATTTGTTATTAATTGATTTATATATTTGGGTTTCCAAGTTGAAGGCATAAATATTTACAATTGTTAGATATTGATGGATAGACCCCTTAATTATGGTATAATGTCCTTCTTCATTTTTGTTATAATTTTTGGTTTAAAATCTAGTTTGTCTTATATATGTATGGATACTCCAGCTTTCTTTTGTCACCCATTAACATGATAGATGGTTCTCCATACCCCCACTTTCAATCTGCAGATGACTTTAGATCTAAAGTAAGTCTCTTGTAGGCCCTATATAGATGGGTCTTGCTTTGCTATCCATTCTGATACCCTATGTCTTTTGATTGGAGCATTTCATCCATTTACATTCAGAGGGATTACTGAACAATATCAATTTATTGGTATTATGTTACCTGTAGAGTTGATGATTCTAGTGATGTTCTCTGGTCCTTTCTAGTCTTTGTTGCTTTTGATCTTTTTTCCCCACTCAAAGAGTCCCCTTCAATATTTCTTGCAGAACTGGTTTAGTGGTCATGAATGTCTTTAATTTTGTTTCTTTGAGGAATTCTTCTATTCTGAATGAAAGTCTTGCTGGCTGTCATTTTTTTGGTCAATATTTTTGGCTGCATATTTTTCCCTTTCAGCACGTTGAATATGTAATGTGACTCCCTTCTGGTCTGCCAAGTTTCTGTGGGCAGATCTGCTGCAAACCTGATCTGTCTTCCCTTGTAGATTAAGGACTATTTTTCCTTTGCAGCTTTTCCGAATTCTTTGCCTATATGTGTATTTTGTGAATTTGACTACAATATGTCTTGATGATAGCCAGCTTTCATTGAATTTAATCGGAGTTCTCTGTGCTTCTTGGATTTCGATGACTGAGTTCTTTCTCAGATTAGGGAAGTTTCCAGCTATAACTTGTTCAAGTAAAACTTTTGCTCCTTTTTCCATTCCGGGACTTCTATATATGAATGTTATTATGCTTTAAGGAGTTGCTGAGTTCTCTGAGTCTACCTTCATGATCCAATACCCTTCTTTCCCTCTTTTTTCAGCTTTGTTATTTTCCATAATTTTATTTTTCTATATTGCTGCTCTGTTTTGTCCATCTTCATTGTCATTGCATCCATTTGGTTTTGCAACCTGATTATAGTATTTTTTTTTATTTTGACTTGACTAGTCTTTAGTTCTTTTATCTCTGCATTAAGAGAGTCTCTTGGCTCTTCTATGCTTTTCTCAAGCCCAGGGAGTATATTTATGATTATTGTTGTAAATTCTCATTCAGATATCTTGTATCTGTATTGATTAAATCCCTGGCCATACTTCTTCCTGTTATTTTTTTTGGGGTGTGTGTGTGTGAATTCTTCCATCTTGTCATTTTGTCTGGATCACTGTTTTGTGTGTGTGATTGTAGGAAAGCCTATTATATTCCGTCTCCTGAGAGTAATGGCTATCTTAAGATGAGGTAGAAAAACAAACAACTGACAACAAAAAATAAACAAAACAAAGAAGCTAGGTCCTAATTCCCCTAAAGCTAAAGCTTTTCATCACTCTATGATCAGTAAACTTGGTGCAAGCCAGGGGTTTGTGCTGGTAATCTGGGGGTGGGTCCTGCTGTGCTGATTCTCAAGTGGACTTGCCCTAGTGGAAATGCACCTGTAGGGCATGGGGAAGGCTGGGGGTGTTGGTGTGTTTAGTTTATTGTAAGTGGCTCCAGCCTCCACTGGGTGGCTCTGTTTTGCTCTTTAGCGCTGAAGCTGGTCAGTGCTGATGGGCAGCGGGGAAAATGGTGTTGTCCCACTTTCTTGTCCCCAAAGCAGGGAATTTATGCCCACCACCTTCCTGGAAGCCTTCACAGAAGAGCAAATAATCACCTCTCTTGTGTCCCCAGCTTCCACCATATCCCTGCCTTCACCCTGCTTGTGCCCAACCTGTCCACCTGCCAGGAGGCACAGTATTTCTGTGTTTTATCTCAAGAGCACAGCTGGGTTTCAAAATTCTAAAGTTTATGGATCCATGCAACACAGACCCATGCTGATCCCCTGGGGGAGTGTCTCGCTGTGCTGTGGCCGGTGCCAGTTTGTCACAGAAAAAGGTTGTGTGACCAACCAGCAAAAAGTCAGCACCAAGATTTGCTGGGCTCAGCCAGTGTCTTTGTTCCTATGTTAGGGATAAGGCAGCACATTGGTGCGGCCCGTTCTTTTGTCCCTGGAGGGACTGGTTGCCACTCCCAAATGCACTCCAAGTAGGGGAATTGTTTCTTCCTGTGAGACCCAAGAGATTATCAGACTACACTGCTGGCTCCAGGGTCTCCGCCCTTCTTCCCCACTGGAGCACCACCAAATCTGCCAGGCACAACCCTAGTGATGGCGCAGACCTCCAAAACTTCCCACATTGCACTCTGTTGCTTATAAAAAACTTGCGTTGTCAGCCCCTCTCCTTTTCCCAGTCAATGGTTTTAGGAAAGGGTTTTTCTTGTGCAATTTCTTGTGCACTGCCTTCACTCTTTCTCTCTTCCTTTCTTTTTCTCTCTTGCTTCTGTCTCCATGATCAGGGCTCCTTTCCCCCAACAGCACCCACAATTCTTATCTCACCCAAACCAATTCGCCATAGCTCTTACCTTCCATTATGTGGCTGCCATGATGTGGCACTTCTTCTACCTCTAGTTGTGGAGTTTTGTTCTCTCAATCCTCAGATCAATTTCTTGCATGTTCAAGATGATTTGTTATTTATCTAGCTGTGTTTGGGGCATGAGGCAAACTTAGGGTTTGGGGCAGGAGGCAAACTCCTCCACCATCTTAACTTTTTTTCAATTTAAAAAAAAATAATAAAACGATAAGTTAATATTTGGCATGACTTTGTTTATGTACATATTATTCCTGGAAGAAAATATAAAAACCAATATATAGTTACTTCTGGGGAGGAGGAGAAGGTGACTGAACCAGGGAGTTTTTTCCATACATTTTGAACTCTTAACATTTTTTGTACCATATACATTTATCAGCGTTTCAGTTTAAAAAGGGCAAGCCAACAACTTCCACATCCCTTTCAAAGAGAAGCAAGTAGTTCAGAACTAGATACTTGAAGTTTTCTCATATATATTTGTCTTTTTTTAATTCTTCATTTTTCTTTTTAATGTTTTTCTTTTTGGGGAGACAGAGTGTGAACAGGGGAGGGGCAGAAATGGAGGGAGACACAGAATCCAAAGCAGACTCCAGGCTCTGAGCTGTCAGCACAGAGCCCAACGCAGAGCTCAAACTCACAATCCATGAGATCATGACCTGAGCCAGTCAGGTGCTCAACTGACTGAGCCACCCAGGCACCTAATTTTGTGGCTTAATTCTCTTAGTGTATATTTCCATCACTGTAAGTAAACCTTTCTCAAAGTACAGGAAAGGCTTTTAACCACAGGAGCCCAAATTTGTGGTTTTTGGCACATAAAATGAACAGAACATGTCTATTAATGGTATCATTTCTATTGTTTTTAATTATAGTGGAGGATTTTTGCAAATTCATCTCTACCTTGTTGCCCAGGCTTTCAGCCAATCATAACTTCCACTTGATATTTATTGATGGCTTACTATGTGTTACACACAGTGTTGTGTTCTTATATATATTATTTCCTTTAATATTTAACAGCCTTAGGTCTCCATACTGCTATTACCTCCATTTTACACATAAGGAAACTGTACATAGGAAGGTTAAATAACTTTTCTGAGGCCTTGATTCATTAGGAATGGATTTTGCACCAACTTTGCTCTATGAATCCAAAGTCTGTATATTAAACCATAACATCATACTTCCTGTGACAGCATTTCAGGGCAGACATGAAGTTCAGCCTGTTGCTGTGAAACTGTAAAGACAGTTACCTTGCATGCAAACTTCTATCTTGTTCACTGTGGTAACCCTAGCAAATTGCACAGCACCAGGCACAAAGCAATTGAATGATTTCATGAATTTACTGGCCCCTCCAGAACCAATAGCTATTTATTTAAAAGTGCAAATGAATAGATAAGCTCCAGAGGAACTGAGAATACAAATCCTTCTGATTTTCTGAGCAAGTAAGTTATGACTGCCGGAAAGCACATCTGGAGGTCTGTTTTTCAACCCCAGCTCTTTGTACTAACTAGCACCACATTCTAACTTCAGTGAGGTTTGTATAATCCACATGTATATTTGTAAAGTATTCTCTTAATCATTTGTCACCACTAGTGGCTAATTACTAATTACCAACACCCACATGAAGCCATGTTGATCCTTAAAAGAGATGCTAAAGATTTCAGCAATGCTGTCACCTTAGCATGTTGGAAAAGGTAATGTAAGTGGCAGTATGGACTTATCTCTATACCACAGAAAACTCCAAAGTGAGAACATCTTGTGGAATATGAAGGCTGCAGTCAATACCCCATGATGGCTTGTGAATAACATGGCATATTCACCTGACATTCTGATACAGAAATGAGGAGACATGATGCCATATGCATCCTCTGGTCTTCTAACCACTTCTGTCCCTGCTAGCTTCCAACTCATCTAGCCCCCCAGTGCCAAGAACAACACTTAAAATAAAGTTCTCAGAGCAGGAAGTTAAATATGACAAACACATAATCAGCACCATATAGAATTGTTTGTTAAAGTCACAGTCTTATAATGATTATTTTTAAGTTATTGTTATTAATGAGAGGCAATGCTGCTTGATTATCCCCTTTTCCTTGGGTCCTTAATGGAGACCTACTAGGATTCTGAGACTTTTCTAAACAAATTTACTCATTACTCTTCATGTATTTCTAATTAGGTATGTCTAGAGTGGAGCCCAAAAACTTAAATTCTAAACATTTTCAAGGTGATACAGATGATGCTGGTCCAAAGCTCCATTTTGAAAACCATTGCCTGCAAGGAATAAATAATTAAAAACCATGTTCAACTGTATTTTTCCAACTATCTTAATAAAAATAATAAAATACTAAAAACACTAAGGCAGAAGGACTTTGTGGTAAAATTTCAAAATCATCATCATAACAGTTATTGGAACTTTCTGAATAATTATATATTTGACTGTATGCCTGAAAACTTTTGCTAAATCTAAATCTTATAAAGAGGTAAAGTTTCATATCTTTGTAAATAAGATGGACCCTTGATAAAAATTTGTTGTTGTTTTTTTCTTCTTCTGAGCCCCATGCTCTCTTTCTTGGGGTTCTATTTGCTCCTAAAAGTTAACACCATGTGTCACTCTTGTATCACTCCCCACTCAAAGTCACTGAAATAAGCTCTTCCTTCCCATGCCAAAACCTGCTCCCAGGATAAAATACGATTGGTTCATTCATGCAAACATGTAAACTGGCTGGTATTCTTCAATGTGTGATTATTCTTTGAAGAAACTGATTTTAAAATCTATTGTTTTCTCAAGTAATATAAGTGTACTTACTACTCCAAGTAAATTAAGAAAAGGAAGAAAACTGTAAAGAGAAAAACGAAAATCACATAACATCAAAATCAGGTAAAATACATGTTGAAATTCTGGCTATCTCTTTCAAGTGACCCCCAACACGTGTATATATGCAAACACACACACCCCAACATTATCAAACTAGTAGAGTGGGTAAGATATTTGGGAGAACAGTGCCCAGAAAAATCCCATCGATGGAACCAACTATTTTTTCCATGTCTTACATAAGACAGATTTCAACAAGTACACATATACTTACAGAAATAAAGGGAAAGTGTTCAAAACTGTAACTGATCTAGAAAGCTGCAACATATGGTTTTCCATCCCATGGATCCTCAAAATCCTAAAGGTCTCTCTGCTCAGAAGGAATGTGTAATTGAGTTCCCTGTTGACACTTTATGAAAAGTGATCATTGTCATGACAGAAAACATCACATGGACAACTAATGAGAGCAGGCCACTCAGCTGGGATGTCAGTGGTTGCAAATGTCATAGACTCTGCCCCCAAAGGTTTCTAATCTGGCTTTGACTCCAGTGACCTGACAAATTCTTCAGATCAATAGTCAGCAACTCTGGAATGCTCATGGCCCTCCATGTTAAACGTGGGCCTGAGTCTACACTGTGGCATCTTCATGTCTATATTACAGACTTCACATAGCTGACACTATCTGTGAATTTCTCCAGAGCAGAGCTGAGTTGGAATGCAGTCTTTACTCACATCCTATCAGCAGCAATGTTACAGTCACCCCACCCCTGAGGCCTCATCTCCCTACGCGCTCAGAACATCAGTGAGGGTGACATAATGACAGCCTCATGGTTCTGAATATAACACCATTTAAATCATATATTTGTTATAACCAAAGAAAGGGGAAGTGCAAACTTGGAGGGAAGAAAGATATAAAAATGTGGCAAGGGAAGCAACATTAAGGAGTAATAGCATGTAACACAGCCTGGAAACAGTACCATACCACAGATGCTGCAGTGGTGTTTGGCAGACAATGAGTACTTTGGTATGTGTCATGCTGAATTCACACCTGCTAAGTAATGAATCCTTAGAGATGCTGATGTAGTGCAGTGTTATTGCTCTATTAACCATCTAGGGAGTGGGAGAAAAGCAGACAATATTCCGGGGCTTATAAAGAATACCAGCCAGGTGCAGCAGTATCCCAGGTGTGCTCTTCTCCTTTGAATTGCTCCATGAACATGCAGTCATTCAGCACATGCAGGGCAGCAAAGCAGAAGTAGGGCATTAGAGGACTTTAGGCTTCTCCTGCAACCTCTTCTCAAGAGTAAACTACATTCCTTAGAGGTCTTGCATGACTAGATTTTAGAGTGGTCATGTGAAGACTGAGTACACAGGACAAGAGAATGCCCTATAGGAATCCCACAAGACAGAGACATGCCTGTCTGAAAAGTTCTCCCTTTCTTTTCATTACATCCTGAAATTTTCAAGAAGTTGGCAGGTAGCAGTGGGTGCAGGAGTTCCTCCCAACTGTTACAGCTATCTCTACTTTAGCATAAGCACAGCTGGATATTTTGGCATCAACTGAACTACTCATCTGAAAAACAGACCCAACAAACATAGAGAGCCAATGCTCTCAATATTTAATTTTTGAATTATGAAGACTTTTGGTATATATGAAAAAGAATAATACAAATTTATCTATGGTACATTATAAAAATTTGTTGATATGGATATAGAAAGAGAAAACATTAAATGTAAAACCCTTTAGGACTTTAGAATAGTGCATAGTTTTTCCTCATGAATATTTCTTAATATAATATTGTCTTCAGAAATAAAAAGTGTAACACATGCTTACCACAGTCTCTCAAATAATACAAGAATAACTAAAAGCTGATAAGGTACTCCCCATATTATATTTCTATTTACACCCAAAATTTCACTGCAATCAATCTGGATATCCCAGTATTAACCTTACACATCTGCTCCCATGCTCAAAGGAAAATACAGACACATACATAGGGGATTTTGGTTGTTATGTTTTTTTTAAAAAAAGGAGATAGATAGGTAGATAGATGGCACATACATATATACATACATACATATAAAACACATAAATTCATTCTTTCTCTTCATCTTTTCTAACTTAAAATGTCATGGATATCCCTTCAGGTCGTGAGATAAAACTCCAACTCATTCTTTGGAGTGGTTTCACACTATACCATGGCATGGATATTCCATGGCATATTAAATTTGCTTATTGATAAACCATCAGGTATCAGATTGTTTTAAGGTTTTTGCTGTTAAATACAATGCAGACATCACTGTGAGTGGCAGAATAATCTCCAAAACTTTCTTCTCCATAAAAGAAACAAAACCTCTGGCAAAAATTATCGTCACTGGGGCAGCTGGGTGGTTCAGTCAGTTAAGTGTCTGGCTCTTGGTTTGTGAGTTCAAACCCTGCATTGGGCTCTGCACAATAAATAAATAAATAAATAAAGATTATCATCATCAATTTTCTGGCCTCTGGAAATTAAAGAAGTCTTTCAATTATCCAAGGATAATTTATTCATTTAAAACAGCTAAATCTCAGTAAGAAAAAAGAGTTTGTGCCATTAAAAAAAAACTTTTTAAAGCTTATTTATTTATTTTAAGAGAGAGAGAGAAGGCGTAAGTGCAAGCTAGGGAGGGACCAAGAATAAGGGAAAGAAAGAGAATCCCAAGCCGGCTTCACACTGCCATCTCAGAGACCAAAGTGGGGCTCGAACCCATGAACCATGAGATCATGACCTGAGAGTTTTTGTGGCATTTTAAACTGCTTTATTCCCATCTCTTCTTCCCTCTCTCCTTGATGTCTTGAAAATCAAGAGGCCAAAATCATGATGAAAACTAACAGCCTGCCAAATGTTAGAAATGGGAGAAAAGGAGTTAAAAGTTCTCCAAAGCTCCATTTTCAAAGAATTGTCATGATGGTGTTTCTCAGGTGGTTCTCTAAAAGGCCATGTACTATTTAACCTGAGTCATATAAAGTGTAAACAACCCTTTCACTGGAAGTATTCATGAAAGACAAATCAGTAGCAATTGTTTAACATCATCACTGCCTGAAACAGTGATAAAAAAACAGGCTAACCAAAAATGTTAGAAGGAAAAGCTGAAGAACAGAAGGCGTTGAAAAGCTGTGACGTGTTCCCAGGACTCTAGAAGGCCACATCCACGTGTGGCTATGTGCATCCCAAGAAAGACTGGACAAATCCTAATCTCTCACCTCTGGGTGACCTTGAGGCTCTGTGCAAACAGCAAGCAATGATTAAGGCAGGCATGTCATTTGCCCAGCTGAGTAATGAAGGCATACCTCAATACACACAAAAGCCGCATGGCAAAAGCTGGAAGACTTACTGGTTCTAAACGTTTAATAAATTGCTGCCCAATCATGAGCTGACCACTGAGCTAACAGCAGATATTTCAGTGACTTGTAGGACAAAGAATAGAGATTTTATAAAATTTGTTCAAAAAAGCCAACAACAACAACAACAACAACCAACCAAACAAACAAACAAAAAAACACAGTAAAAACAATAAGCCCTGGGGAGAAGGGAGAATTTAATTTACCGAGTTTCCACATTGTTTTATTTAAGATGTCATTTTCCAAAAAATTATAAGATGTGCAAAGAAAGGGGAAACAATTGTTCATACAAGAGGCAAAAAAAGCAATCAAAAGAAATATATCTGAAGCCCAGACATTAAACTAACTAGACAAAGACTTTAAATCAGCAATTTTAAATTTGTCCAAATTTCTATAAGCAATCATACCCAAACAACCAAGGGAAAGTATGAGAATGATATTTCACCAATATAAAATATAGATAAAGAGAAAAATAATTTTTTAAAGAGAAAGAGCATGAGCATGAGAGGAGCAGAAGGAGAGACAGAGATAGAATCTTAAGCAGGCTTCCAACCCATGGAGCCTGACATGAGGCTGAGCAAAAAGAGTCAGATACCCAATTGACTGAGCCACACAGGTGCCCAGCAGAATTTATTTTTTAAACACCAAATCTAAAAGAAGAAAGTATAAAAATTGAAGTGAAAATTCACTAGAGAAGCTCAACAACAGATTTAAATAGATAGAAGAATAAATCGGAACGTTGGAAGATGGGTTAATAGAAGTTATTGAGTATGAGGAACAGGAAAAAGAAAGGAATGAAAATTTATGTCATTAAATAAAAGACCTGTAGAACACCATCACGTAAATAAACATATGCCTAATGGGAGTCCAAAAACAAAAGGGGCTAAAGGGACAAAAAGAATATTTAAAAAATAAGATTGGGCAAAATCTTCCCAAATTTGATGAAAAACATTAATTTATGCATCCAAGAAGTTCAATGAACTCCAAGTTAAGTAGAGGTAAAGAAAGCAAGATCTAGACACATCATAAGCAAACTTTCAAATGACAAGGAGATCACCCTGAAAGCAGCAAAAAACAACTCATCATGTATATGAGCTCCTCAAGAAATTTAACAGCTGATTTCTCATCAAAACCATGAAGATCATGTGACGATGAGATAACACATTTGGAGTGCTGCTAGCCAAGAATTCTATATCCAGCAGACCTGTCCTTCAAAAATTAAAGAGAAATTAAGACATTTCCACTTAAACAAAAACTGAGAGAATGTATTGCTAAGCAGATCTGACATACAACAAATACTATGGACACTCATTTGAGTTAAAATGAAAGGACACTAAACAGTAACTCAAATCCAAATAAAAAAACAAAAAGTACTAACATAGGTAAATATATAAGACAATAAAAAGGTATTTTTTATTGTAATTCTTCTTTGCCTACCTAATTTAAAAGACATTCCATAAAACAATAATTATGAATAAATCTATGCTGATTGGCAATGTATAGATATAATTTATATGAAGATAACAGGGCAAAGGAGAGAAGAATGATGAAACTGTATAGCAGCAAAGTTTTTATATACTACTGAAATTATGTGGTATTCATCTGAACTATATTATAACTTAGTTATAAATTACAGATTAAATTATAGATTAAAGCTACTTACAATTTAGGATAGTGATTGTAATTTCCACAAAAGTGACTTTTAAAAATATAGCTAAAGAAATGGCATGGAATATTTAAATTTTATACTAGAAAATATTTATGTAACAAAATAAAGTAATTCTGATCGAATAAAAGAACAAAAAATTATAGCACATATAAAAATAGACAGTAAAATGGTAGATATAGATCGTACCTTATCATTAATTACATTAACTGTAAGTGGATAAAAGAGTCCAATCAAAAGGAGGAGACTGGCAGAATGGATTTTAAAAATATGATCCAACTATATGCCATTTAAAAGGTACACTTTATACTTAAAGACACAAAAAATGTTGTGAATATAAATATAAAAGAAGATGTAACATTGCAACAATAAAAATAGATCTGTAGTGGCTACACTAACATCAGATAAAATATATCTTAAGAAAAACAATTGTTGTTAAAAACAAAAAAGGACATTTTATAATGATAAAAGGGCCAATCAGTCAAAAATATATAACAATTGTAAACATATAACATACATGTATCTAACAACAGATCCCTCAAAATACATAGGCTTGACTGAATACATAATTGACTCAATTGAAAGGAGAAATTAATGACTCAAAAACATTGGAGACTTCAATACCCTATTTTCAATAATGGATAGAAAAACTAGACAGAAAAAAGAAAAAAAGAATTAAGCAACAATATTAAACAACTAGAGCTTTAGAAAATTCCATCCAACAATTGCAGAATACATATTTTTCTTATCAAACGTATATGGAACATTCTCCATAACAGACCATTTGTTAGCCTATAAGTCAACTCTCAATAAATTCTAAAAGATTAATATTATACAAAATATGTTTTCTAAACAAAATTTTATGAAATTAAAAATTAAACAAAGAAACAGACTCAAATATAGACAACAAACTGGTGGTTGCCAGAGGTAGGTGGGAGGGAGGGATAGGTTGAAATAGGTGAAAAGGACTAACTGTACACTTATCATGATGAGCACTGAGTAGTGTAGAAAATTGTTGAGTCATTATATTGTACACCTGAAACTAATATAACAACGTTAATTATATTTAAAATTGACAATAAATAAATAAATATTAACAATTAATAATGGAAGTTTAGGGGATTCACAAATATGTGGAAGTTAACATATCCTTAAATACTAATGAGTATCCTTACATACTCAAAGAAAATACTTTGAGATAATGAACACAAAAATAAAACATGTCGAAATTAGTGGGATGAAGTAAAACCAATGCTCAGAGGTAAATTTATAGATAGAAACACCTATATTTTTTCAAAAATTATCAAATAAATAACCTAACCTTCGATCTTAAGAAACTAGGGAAAGAAGAGCAAAAAGAAAGCATAAGGGAGAAATAATAAAACAAAATAAAAAATTAGTGGAAAAAATAGAAAAACCATAAACAAAACCAAAATTTCAAAAGTTACTTCTTTAAAAGATCAGCAAAATTGATAAACCCTTAGCTGGAATGACCAAGAAAAAATGAAAGAACACTCAATAGTTAAAATTAGGAATACAAGAGGAGCTATTACTATCATCTTATTTCTTATAGAGAAATTAAAATTGTAAGAAAATACTATAAGCAATTATAAGGACAACAAATTAGATGACCTGGATGAAATTAGGAACTTCCTAGAAAGACACAAACTACCAAAACTGACTTAAGAAGAAATGGAAATTTTTAATAGAATTATAACAAATAGATAATATTAGTAATAAAAAAACTTCTCACAAGGAAGGGCCCAGTACAAGGTGGTCTCACTGGCAAGTACTACCAAGCTTTTAACAAATTAACACAAATTCTTCACAAACTCTTCCAAAATAGTGGAAAAAGAAGGAATACTTCCCAACTCAATATATGAGGCCAGTATGAGCCTAATACCAAAACCGAAGACAACATAGGAACACTTTAGATCAATATTCCTCTTAAACATAGATGAAACAATCCTTAACAAAATACAACCAACTTGAATCCAGCAACATATAAAAAGAATTATACACCATAACCAAGTGAGATTTTATTCCAGGAATGCAATGTTGGCTTTTATTTAAGCCAAATCAATTAATGTAATAAACCATGTCAAGAGGAAAAAAGGACATAAGCCATGTGATCATCTTAAAAGACTCAGGAAAACCATTTGACAAAACCAAATGCCTTATCAGAATAAAAGCATGAGAAAACAATATTTTTTTTCCTCAGGAAAAGGGAATTTATGAAAAGCCTACAGGTAACTTCATAGTTAATGGTAAAGGAATGAGGGGCGCCTGAGTGGCTCAGTCAGTTAAAGCGTCTGACTTTGGCTCAGGTCACGATCTCACAGTTCGTGAGTTTGAGCCCTGTGTCGGGCTCTGTGCTGACAGCTAGCTCAGAGCCTGGAACCTGTTTCAGATTCTGTGTCTCCCCCTCTCTCTGACCCTCCCCTGCTCACTTTGTCTGTCTCTCTCTTTCAGAAATAAATAAAACATTTTTTAAAAATTTTTTTAAATAATAAATTAATTAAATAAATTTTAAAAATGGTAAAAGAATGAATACTTCCCCCTATGATTAGGAAGAGGACAAGGATACCTACTATCACTGCTTCTCTTCAACATTCTTCAGGAGTTCTTGCCAGGGCAATTAGACAAGAAATAAAAAGCCTCTAGATTAAAAAGAAAAAAAGAAATCTACCTATATTTGCACTTGACATGATCTTATATATAGAAACACACACACAAAAATAAACAAGTTCAACAAAGTTGCAGGACACAAACGAAATCAACATCCAATAATCATTTGCATTTCTATACACTAGCAATGAGCAATGTAAAAATGAAACCAGAAAAACATTCCATTTACAAAAGTATCAAAAGTAATAAAGTATGTAGGAATAAATGAAACAAAATAATTTCAAGTTTTGTAGACTGAAAACTATAAAAAGTCATTGAAGAAGTTTTTAAAAGACCCAAAAAACAAAAAGACATCCCATGTTCATGGAATGAAAGAGTTAATATTGTTAAGTGAGAAAGTCTCCCTAGATTCAACACAATTTATCAAAATTCCAGCCGTCTTTAATTCAGAAATTGATAAAATGTCTTAAAATTCATAAGGAAATCCAAGGGATAAGATAGCCAAAGATTCCTGAAAAGAAGAACAAACTTGGAGGATACACACTTCCCAATTTCAAGCATTCTACCAAGTTTTAGCAACCAAGACAGGGTGGTACTGACATAAAGCTAGACATACAGATCAGTGGAATAGAGTTGGGAATCCAAAAATAAACACACATATTTATGAGTAGTTGATTTTTGACAAATGTGCATAGATAATTCAATGGGAGGAAGGAATCTTATCAACAAATAGTGTGGAAAAACAAATGGTGTGGAACAACTGATATCCACTTATTCATGAAGTTGGACTCCTTCCTTACACGGTACAAAAAACCATAATAATTCTCTGTGGATTATAGACCTAAATGCAATGGCTAAAACTGTCAACCCCTTAGAAGAAAACAAGGTAAACTTTTGTGACTTGGGTTAGGCAAAGGATTCTTAGATACAACACTGAAAGCCCAAGTGACAAAAGTAAAAACAGGTAAGTTGACTTCATCAAAATTAAAAATTTTTTAACCAAGATGGTGAAGTAAGAGAATTCTAAATTCGCCTTATCCCACAGATAGGTTACACAGAGAGATGACACTCACATCAGTGTAAATAACCTGGAAAATGACCTGAAGTCTGAGAGAACAAACTCCACAACTAACAGTAGAGAAGAGGTCACACTGAAGAGGATAGGAAGGGTACAGTGGGAACATAAATGTATCGTGGTTGTCTGTGGATGGGAGGCAGCCTAAAACACAGAAAAGGGTGAGAAACAGATTACAACAGCAGAGTGTCTGAACAGAGAAAACAAATCCCCAAAACATTTGGCTTTGAAAAATAGAAGAGCCTAATTTCGTAAGTTCTTACAACCACCCAGACTAAAAGACTGGATCAGAGAGCTGGGCTCTGAAAGACTGTAGAAGACGTTAGGAAGATGAGTTCCTGCTCTGAAGAGACAGCATGACAAACAGAGCACAGAGATACAGCATAGAAACACCAGTTTGAAAAACACCTGGGGCACCAAGGAGGGAGAATTATTTATGAATTTCAGAGTACATCCTGGAAGGGCAGATTCAAAAAAGAACTTCTCCAGGAAAAAAGGAGCTGGCAGTCACTTTCTCCCTCCCCTACCTCTCAGCACAAACACATGGTCACTTGGGAAAAACAACAGAGCACTAGAACTCACTACCCAACTTTCTTACACTGCACACTGCCCTACCCCCCAATTCAGTGGATTCACCCTTCCCAATCACAAATGACTCCATATGCTGTCAGTCTCCTCCCCCAGAAGACTGGTGAAAATCTTGCTGACTTACATATTTTGTGGGGCCACCGTCCTAGTGGCAGTGTTGGAAAAAATCCAGGCACACTTTGTTCGAATTGCATGACCCACCCAGGCACTCTTAGTCCTGATAGCAGTGGCAGCAGATCTTGTTTCACAAGCAGACCACAGCACATCTTGTTAAAACTGCATACCTCACTCTGACAAGAGAAAAAACAATGCCCACAAGAGGCAAAGGAAGTCTCTGCAGATGACTGGACTAAAGGAAAAAACAGCCAGGACACAACAGCAGGGCACATGCAACATACATAGGAGACACTATTGATGCACCAGGTTCTGGTGAATAAGGGACACTACATGGCAGGGCACCATGACCTCTTCTTCATAAGGCTATTACTTGTAAGAGCAAAAGACTTAGCTGACTTTCTTAACATAGAGAAACAGACACAGAAAGTTAAACAAATTGAGAGGACAGAGAAATATATCCCAAATAAAGGAACAGGACAAAAATCACAGCAAGACACCTAAGCAAAATGGATATAAGTAATATCCCTGATAGAGAAATTAAAGTAGTGTTTATAAAGATACTCATTGGACTTGAGAAAAGAATGTAGAACATCAGTGAGACCTTTAACAAAAAGATAAAAAAGAACCAATCAGAGATGAAGAACATAATAAATAAATTTAAAAATACATTTGATGTAATAAATAACAGGCTAGAGGAAACAGAGGAACAAATCAATGACCTGGAATAATGGAAAACATTATTTAATAAATTTAATAAATAAATTTAATAATAAATTTAATAAATTTAAAAATACATTTGATGGAATAAATAACAGGCTAGAGGAAACAGAGGAACAAATTAATGACCTGGAGAATAATGGAAAACAGTCAAGCTGAGTAAGTGAGAGAAAAGAGTTATGCAAACTGAGAATACACTTAGGAAATTTAGTAACTCCATTAAGCAGAATAACATTCATATTATAGGAATCTCATAAGGAGAAGAGAGAGAAAGAGGGAAGAAATTTTATTTCAAGAAATAATAGCTGAAAACTTCCCTAATCTGGGGAGAAAAACATATCCATATCCAGAAGGCACAGAGATCTCCCAACAAAATTAACCCAAAGAGGTCCACAACAAGAAACAATAGTAACTAAAATAGCAAAAAAAAAAAAAAAAAAAAAAAAAAAAAAAAAAAAAANAAAAAAAAAAAAAAAAAAAAAAAAAAAAAAAAAAAAAAAAAAAAAAAAAAAAAAAGGTAATGGTAAAGAAAAAAAAATCTCAAAGCAGCAAGAGAAAAGAAGACCGTTACATACAAGGGAAATGCCAGAAGGCTATCAGGGGATTTTTCAGAGAAACTTTGCAGGCAAGAAGGGAGAGTCGTGATATATCCAAAGTTCTGAAAGGGAAAAATCTGCAGCCAAGAATGCCATACCTACCATTCAGACATACATACCATACATACCAAGAATGCAAGCTACCATTCAGAATAGAAGGCAAGATAATGAGTTTCTCAGACAAATAAAAATTAAACGAATTCATGACTACCATCATCTCTACAAGAAATATTAAAGGGGACTCTTTGAGTGGAAAAGAAACATCATAACTAAGAGTTAGAAAGTAGAAATCACAAAAAGAATAAAAAAGTACGGACCTAAAGACACCTGCAGAAGTGGGTGGCTCAGTCAGTTAAGCATCCGACTTCGGCTCAGGTTATGACCTCGCAGTTCGTGAGTTTGAGCCCCACCTTGGGCTCTGTGCTAACAGCTCAGAGCCTGGAGCTTGCTTCAAGTTCTGTGTCTCCCTCTCTTTGCCCTTCCCTCGCTCATTCTTTGTGTCTCTCCCTCAAAAATAAATAAACATTTAAAAAAAAGACACTTGCAGACTGAAAGTGAGGGGATGGAGAAACATTTATCATGCAAATGGATATCAAAAGAAAGCTGGGGTAGCAGTATTTATATTGAACAAATAGATTTTAAAATAAAGACTATAAAGAGAGACAAAGATGGACATTATAAATAAAGGGGACAACCATCAAGAAGATATATTAATTATGAATATATATGCACCCAACATGGGACCACCCAAATGCATAAAATGGTATTAAACAAATAAAAAGAAACTGATAGTAATATAATAATAATAGGGACCCTAACACCTCACATACGTCAATGTACAGATTATACAATCAGAAAATCAATAAGGAAACGGTGACTTTGAATGACAAATTAGGCCAGATGGATTTAACAAATATATTCAGAATATTCAATCCCAGAACAACAGAATGAACAATCTTTTCAAGTGCACACAGAACATTCTCCAGAATAGAGCACCTATTAGCCCACAAAACAAATCTCAAGAAATTGAAAAGAGATCAAAGTCATACCATGCATCTTTTCTGACCACAATACTATGAGAATATAAATAATCACACACACAAAAATATCTGCAAAGAGTACAAATACATGGAAGTTAAAAGCATGCTACCAAACAATGAATGGGTCAGCCAAGAAATCCAAGAAGAAATTAAAAATGACATGGAGAGAAACAAAATTGAAAGCACAACAGTCCAAAATCTAGAAGATAGCAAAAGCAGTTCTCAGAGGGAAGTTTAGAGCAATGGGCTTACCTAAAGAAGCAAGAAAAATCTCAGACAAACAACCTAACCTTACATCTAAAGGAGATAGATAAAGAACAAACAAAACCCAAAACAAATAAAAGCAATGAAATAGCAAAGATCAGAGCAGAAATAAATGATATAGAAACTGAAAATAAAACAATAGAACAGATCAATGAAACTAGAAGCTGATTTGTTGAAAAGATCAACAAAATTGATAATCCTCTACCAGACTCAAAAAATGAGAGAGACAGAGGGAGACAGAAAGAGAGAGAGAGAGAGAGAGAGAGAAGACTCAAACAAAAACACAAATGAAAAAGAAGAAATAGCTGACATCACAGAAATACAAATATTTATAAGAGAATATTATGAAAAATTATAACCTGCAAGATATGGAAAACTGACAAGAAAACAAGAAATGGATACATTTCTAGAAACATAACTTACCAAGACTGAATCAGGAAGAAATAGAAAATTTGAAGAGACAGATCACCAGCAATAAAATTGAATAAGTAATTAATAAAACTTTCAATGAAGGGCGCCTGGATAGCTCAGTCGGTTGGGCGCCTGGATAGCTCAGTCGGTTGAGCGTCCTACTTCAGCTCAGGGCATGATCTCACGATTGTGGGTTCAAGCCCCACATTGGGCTCTGTGCTGACAGCTCAGAGCCTGAAGCCTGCTTCAATTCTGTGTCTCCGTCTCTCTGCCCCTTCCCCGCCCATGCTCTCTCTCTCTCTCTCTGTCTTCCAAAAAATAAATAAATGTAAAAAAAAATTTAAAAACAAAAACTTTCAATGAGCAAAAGCCCAGGACCAGACTGCTTCACATGTGAATTCTACCCAATATTTAAAGAAGTTAAAGAAGTTAACAACTTTTAACAATATTTAAAGAAGTTAACAACATTTCTGCTCTGACTATTCCAAAAAATAGAAGAGGGATGAAGTCTTCCTAATTCATTCTATGAGGCCAGCATTAGTTTAATTCCAAAACCAGATAAAAAAACACACACACAAAAAAGAGAACTATAGACCAGTATCTCTGATGAACACTGATGCAAAAATTCTTAGCAAAATATTGGCTAACAGAATCAACAATACATTAAAATGTATTCATTCACTACAATCAAGTAACATTTATTGCTGGGTGCAAAGATGATTTAATGTTCATAAATTAATCAACATAAAACATCATAACAATAAGAGAAAAGATGAAAAGCATATGATCATTTCAATAGATGCAGAAAACACATTTAACAAAGTACAACATCCATTCATGATATAAAAAAACCCATGAAGTAGGTTAGGAGGGAAGATACCTCAACATAATAAAGACCTTATATGAAAAATGCACAGTGAACATCATACTCAATAGGGAAAAACTGACAGCTTTTCCTTTAAGGTCTGGAACAAGCCAAGAATATCCATTCACAGCTTTTATTCAACATGGTACTGGAAGTCCTAGCAATCAGATAACAAAATGAAATAAAAGGCATCCAAGTTGGTAAGACAGAAGTAAAACTTTTGCTATTTGCAAATGACAAAGTTTCATATATAGAAAACCCTAAAGACTCCACCAAAAAGTATTAAAACTGAAAAATTCAGTAAAATCACAAGATACAAAATCAATTAGAGAAATCTCTTGCATTTCTATACACTCATAATGAAGAAATAGAAATAGAAATTAAGAAAACAATCCCATTTACAATTGCACCAAAAATAATAAAATATCTAAGAATAAACTTAACCAAGGAAGTCAAAGACCTGTACTTTTTTTTAACAGTAATTTTTTAATGTTTTATTTATTTCTGAGAGAGAGAGAGAGAGAGAGAGAGACAGCGTGAGCAGGGGAGGGTCAGAGAGGGAGACAAAGAATCGGAAACAGGCTCCAGGCCCTGAGCTGTTAGCACAAAGCCTGACATGGGGCTCGAACCCACGAACAGTGAGATCATGACCTGAGCTGAAGTTGGATGCCTAACCAACTGAGCCACCCAGGTGACCCAGAACTGTACTCTTTAAACTACAAAACATTGATGAAAGAAATTGAAGTTAACACAAAGAAATAAAAAGACATCCCATGTTTATTGGGTGAAAGAACAAATACTGATAAAATGTCTATACTACCCAAAGCAATCTACAGATTTAATGCAGTCCCTATGAAAACACCAACAGGATTTTTCACAGAGCTAGAACAATCCTAAAATTTGTGTGGAATCACAAAAGTCCCCAAATAGTAAAAATCATCTTGCAAAAGAAAAACAAAACTGACTTCAAGTTATATTACAAGGCTGTAATAATAATAATAATAAAGTATGTTACTGACACAAAAATAAATAACACAAAGAAGTGTAACAGGTAAATATAAACCCACAATTAATTGGTCAATTAATCTTCAATAAAGAAGAGTATGCAATGGGAAAAAGAAGCCTCTGCAACAAATAGTGTTGGGAAAACTGGAAAGCTTCATGCGAAGGAATGAACCTGAATCACTCTCTTATACAATACACAAAATAAATCCAAAATGGATTAAAGACCTAAATATTAATTCGTGATATAAACTCTCAACAAAGTGACTATATAAGGAATGTGTCTCAGCATAATAAGGGCCAGAAGTGACAACATCACACTCAATGGAAAAAGCTGAAAACATTTCCTCTAAGACCAGGAACAAGGCAACAATACCCACTTTTGTCACTTTCATTCAACATAGCACTGGACACCCTAGCCAGAGCAATTAGACAAGAAAAAGAAATAAAAAGCATTTGAATTGGTAAGGAAGTAGTAAAACTGTCGGTATTTGCAGATGACATAATATTATATTGGAAAGTTCTAAAGACTCCACCAATAAAGCTATTAGAAATAACAAATTATTTCAGTAAAGTTGAAAGATACAAAATTAATATACAGAAATATGTTGTGGTTCTATACACTGATAATAAACTATCAAAAGAGAAATTAATAAAGCAATCCCATTTATAATTGCATTAATTATAAATGCAACAATAAAATATCTAGGAATAAATTTAACCAAGGAGGTGAAAGACCTGTACTCTGAAAACTGTAAGACATGGATGAAAGAAATGGAAGACAACACAAATAAATAAAAAGATATACTGTGCTCACAGATTGGAAGTATTAATATTATTAAAATGTCCATATTTCCAAGATAAATCTATAGATTCATTGTAATTCTTATCAAAATGCCAATGATATTATTCACACAAATAGAATAAATAACCATAAAATGGAACCACAAAAGACCTCAAATAGTAAAAGCAATCTTAAGAAAAGAACAAAGCTGGAGGTACTATGCTCCTTGATTTCAAATTATACTACAAAACTATAGTAATCAAAACAGTATTGTATTGGGATTAAAACAGATACATAGATCAATGGAATAGGATAAGAGAGTCCAGAAATAAATCCACACTCATATAGTCAAATAATCTGTAACAAAGGAGACAATCATATACAATGAAAAGAAGACAATCTATTCAATAATGGTATTTGGAAACCTGCAAAAGAATAAAACTGTACCATTTTCTTACATCATGTACCAAAAAAAAAACCTCCCGATGGATCAAAGACTGTGGACCCTGGGTGGTTCAGTCAATAAGTGTTTGACTTCAGCTCAGGTCATGATCTCACAGTTTGTGAGTTCAAGCCCCTCATCAGACTCTCTGCTGTCAGCATGGAGCTGGCTTCTGATCCTCTGTCCACCTCTACCTCTGCCCCTCCCCCATTCACCCTCTCTCCCTCAAAAATAAATAAGCATTTTTAAAAATGGATCAAAGACACTCTACATAGAAAACCCGACAGACTCCACCAGAAGCCTACTAGAACTGATCCAAGAATTCAGCCAAGTTGCAGGGTACAAAATCAACGTACAGAAATCGGTTGCATTTTTATACACCAACAATGAAGCAACAGAAAGAGAAATCAAGAAACTGATCCCATTCACAATTGCACAAAAAACCATAAAATACCTCGGAATAAACCTAACCAAGGATACAAGAGATCTGTATGATGAAAACTATAGAAAACTTATGAAGGAAATTGAAGAAGACACAAAGAAATGGAAAAACATTCCATGCTCATGGATAGGAAGAATAAATATAGTTAAGATGTCATTACTACCTAAAGCACTCTACACATTCAATGCAATTCCAATCAAAATTGCACCAGCATACTTCTCAAAACTAGAACAAACTATCCAAAAATTTGTATGGAACCACAAAAGACCCCGAATAGCCAAAGTAATACTGAAAAATAAAACCAAAACGGGAGGTATCACCATCCCAGACTTCAGCCTCTACTACAAAGCTGTCATCCTCAAGACAGTATGGTATTGGCACAAAAACAGACACATAGACCAATGGAACAGAATTGAGAACTCAGAAGTGGACCCAAAAGTATACAGCCAACTGATCTTTGACAAAGCAGGAAAGAATATCCAATGGAAAAAAGACAGCCTTTTTAACAGATGGTGTTGGGAGAACTGGACAGCAACATGCAGAAGAATGAAACTAGATCATTTTCTCACACCATGCACAAAAATCAACTCAAAATGGATAAAGGACCTGAACGTGAGACAGGAAACTATCAACACCCTAGAGGAGAAAGCAGGAAACAACCTCCTTGACCTCCACCGCAGCAACTTCTTACTTGACACATCCCCAAAAGCAAGGGAATCGAGAGCAAAAATAAACTGTTGGGACCTCATCAAGATTAAAAGCTTCTGCACAGCCAAGGAAACAACCCAGAAAATTAATAGGCAACCAACGGAATGGGAAAAGATAGTTGCAAATGACATATCAGATAAAGGGTTAATATCCAGAATCTATAAGGAACTCACCAAACTCCACGCCCGAAAAACAAACAACCCAGTGAAGAAATGGGCAGAAGACATGAACAGACACTTCTCCAAAGAGGACATCCAGATGGCCAACAGACACATGAAACGATGCTCAGCATCCCTCCTCATCAGGGAAATACAAATCAAAACCACACTGAGATACCACCTCACGCCAGTCAGAGTGGCTAAAATGAGCAAATCAGAGAACTCTAGATGCTGGCGAGGATGTGGAGAAACGGGCACCCTCCTGCACTGTTGGTGGGAATGTAAACTGGTACAGCCCCTCTGGAAAACAGTGTGGAGGTTCCTCAGGAAACTAACAATAGAACTCCCTTATGACCCAGCAATAGCACTGCTAGGAATTTACCCAAGGGATACAGAAATGCTGAGGCATAGGAGCACATGTACCCCAATGTTCATAGCAGCACTCTCCACAATAGCTAAAACATGGAAAGAGCCTAAGTGTCCATCAACAGATGAATGGATCAAGAAGATGTGGTTTATCTATACCATGGAATACTACATGGCAATGAGAAACAATGAAATCTGGCCATGTGTAGCAACATGGATGGACCTTGAGGGTGTTATGCTGAGCGAAATAAGTCAGGCAGAGAAGGACAAATACCATATGTTTGCACGTATAGGAGGATTAGGAGGAACTTGACGGAGGACCAAGGGGGAGAAGAAGGGCGGAAATGGTGGGGGAAAGGGAGAGAAGCAAACCATGAGAGACTCTTGAATGCTGACAAAAACTGAGGACTGATGGATGTGGGGGGGAGGGGGGGATGGGCATGAAGGAGGGCACTTTGGGGATGAGCACTGAGTGTTATGTAGAAACTAATTTGACAATAAACTATTTGTAAAAAAAAATAAAAATAAAAAAAATAAATAAAATTAAATGAAGGTGGTATAAAAGCCACTATTACAGATAAAAAAAAATAAAAAATAAAAAATAAAATAAAAATGGATCAAAGACTAAAATATAACCCTTGAAACTACAAATTTCTTAGAAAAAAATATAGGCAGTAAGCTCCCTAACATAGACCTTGGCAATGATTTTTTAAAATTTAACACCAGAAGCAAAAAGAAACAAAAGTAATCAAATGGTACTACCTCAAACTAAACATCTTTTGTACAGTGAAGGAAATCATCAACAAAATGAAAAGTTAACCTACTGAATGAAAGAAGGCATTTTCAAATGATATACCCAATAAAAAGTTAATATATATATTAAGAATAAATATAGAATATATATTTATATAAATAAAGAATATATATGTATATATAAATAATAATATATAAAGAATAAATATAAAATATATATTATATAAATAAAGATATATATAAATATATATTCTTTATATATATATATAAAGAAGTTGTATAACTCAACACCAAAACACTAAAAATCCAACTAAAAAATGGGCAGAGGACCTAAATGTTTGTTTTCCAAAGAAGGCATATAGATGGCCAACAGGTACATGAAAAGAGGTTCTATCATCATTAATCATCAAGGAAATGCAAATTGAAACCACAATGAGATATTACCTTAAATCTGTCAGAATGGCTATTATCAAAATAATTAGAAATAACAAGGGTTGGTGAGGATGTGGAAAAAAGGGAACCCTTCTGCACTGTTGGTAAGAATCTAAATTGATATGGCCACTAACAGGAAACACTGTGGAGGTTCCTCAAAAAATTAAAAATAGAATTACCATACGGTCTAGCAATTCCACTTTTTGATGTTTTTCTGAAAAAAAAATGAAAACACTAACTCAAAAAAGTTATATGCATGCCCATGTTTGTTGAAACATTGTTTGCAATAGCTAAGAACACTGTAAGTGTCTACCTTGGATGAATGGATAAAGAAAATATTACACACACACACACACACACACACACACACACACACACACACACACATACAGGGATATAACTTAACCATAAAAATAAAGTAAAATCTTGCCTTTCATGAAAACATGGATGGACCTAGAAGGGTCCTAAGCTAAATGAGATAAGTCAGACAGAGAAAGACAAATACCATGTGATTTCACAAATATGCAATCTATAAAATCAAAACAAATGAGCAAACAAAACAAAACAGAAAGAGACTAAAAATTACAGAGAACAGGGGCGCCTGGGTGGCTTAGTAGGTTAAGCGTCCGACTTTCGCTTAGGTCATGATCTCGCGGTTCGTGGGTTCAAGCCCCGCGTCGGGCTCTGTGCTGACTGCCAGCTCAGAGCCTGGAGCCTGTTTCAGTCTGTGACTCCCTCTCTCTCTGACCCTCCCCTGCTCACGCTGTCTCTCTCTCTCTCTCTCCTAGAAATAAATAAAACATTAAAAAAATAAAAAAAAATTACAGAGAACAAACAGGTGGTTGCCAGAAAGGAGATAGGGGATAGGCAAAATAAGTGAAAGAGATTAAGAGGTACAAATTTACAGTAATACAATAAAAAAGCCACTGGAATATAAAGTAGAGCACAAGGAATATAGTCAATAATATTGTAATAACTTTGTACCGTGACAGATGGTAACTAGACTTATCGTGGTGATCATTTTGTAATGTATATAAATTTTGAGTGTTGTATACCTGAAGCTAATATGATATTATATGTTAACTACATGGCAAAAATTAATTATTTAAAGTTCCTTCAGGGGTGCCTGGGTGGCTCAGTCAGTAGAACTTCCAACTCTTGATTTTGGCTCAAGTCATGATCCCGGGGTTGTGGAAGTGAGCCCCCATCCTGCACTGAGCATAGAGCCTGCTTAGGATTCTGTCTCTCCCTCTATCTCTCTCGTGCCAACATGCATACATTCACTCCCATAAATAAATAGAAGTTCCTTCACACACTTGGATCTGTTTGACTTTTGAATTTATTCCTCTGATGTATTTGACCATTCCTGTGCTCATATCACACCATACCTTCATAGTAAATTTTAATAATATGTAGGGTATATCCCTGCTCACTGATCTTCATTATGAGAAATTTCATCTCAGACCTCATGCTTTTATTTTCATACAAATGTTAGACATATCACTGAATTCTAGTCCTAAAATTAATATTGCGATGTATGTAAACTAAAATTTAAATTAAAAAATAAAATAATAAAATAAAAATTTTTAAACCAATGAGATTTTGTTTAAAATTTAATTTAGGAAGTATTGTTTTATTTTTTATTCATTTACTCAAGGATGTATTATTACCTTATTCATCAGATTTTATATTCTGCTCTTTGATAAAATATGGTTTTTAAAACTACAGGTTATTTTAATTTTGCTTATCCTTGTATATAATTTTTGTTGCAGTAAATAAGATTTTTCCTCATTTTTATATTAAATGTCCTGTTTAGTGTTAACTTTGGTATCAAGTCTCCTGGATTTTCTGTGTATATAAGCATTTTAATTACAACTATTTTTTTCTTTCATAGTTTATTGTCAAGTTGGTTTCCATGTAAGACCCAATGCTCATCCCAACAAGTGCCTTCCTCCATGCCCATCACCTTCCTTCCCCTCTCTCCCACCCCCATAAGCTCTCAATTTGTTCTCAGTATTCAAGAGACTCTCATGGTTTGCCTCCCTCCCTCTCCCCAGCTATTTTTTCCCCTTCCCCTCCCCCATGATCTCCTCCCCCATGGTCCTCTATTAAGTTTCTCCTGTTCCACTTATAAGTGAAAACGTATGGTATCTGTCCTTCTCTGTCTGACTTATTTCACTTAACATAATACCCTCGAGTTCAATCCACATTGCTACAAATGGCTAGATTTCTTTTTTTTTCCTCATTGCCATGTAGTATTCCATTGTATATATAAACCACATCTTCTTGATACATTCATCAGTTCATAGGCATTTAGGCTCTTTCCATGATTTGGCTATTGTTGAAAGTGTTGTTGGGGTGCCTGGATGACTCAGTCGATTAAGCATCTGACTTCAGCTCAGGTCATGATCTCGCAGATTGTGGGTTCGAGCCCCGCATCGGGCTCTGTGCTGACAGCTAGCTCAGAGCCTGGAGCCTGTCTTCAGAGTCTGTGTCTCCCTCTCTCTCTGACTCTCCCCTGCTCACGCTGTCTCTATCTCTCTCTCAAAAATAAATAAAACATTAAAAAAAAGAAAGTATTGTTATGAACATTTGGGTACATCGGCCCCAATGCATCAGCACTCCTGTATCCCTTGGGTAAATTCAAGCAGTGCTATTGTTGTTAATAATTCTACTTTCTTTTTATTAATAGGTCTTTAAAATGCTGAATATGAGAATTACATAGACATCTCTATCTAATTTCATATTTTAAGAAAGATATTCTTAATATTTTGCAATGTAAATAATTTGAAGAATAGTTTCTGGTAAAGGACACTTCAGGTTTTGAAATAACAGTGTATGAAGATCAAAGTAGGTATAACAGGAAATAATCAGTAAGAACACAGAAGTACTAAGCAGTGAGTTAATATCTGAAAATCCATATATGTACACCTTTATCCTAATTTAGTACATTCCAGTGAATGAAAGAGGATATAAGCACACATTTTATCAGCTGAGTAATGACATTTCCACATGCTGTGATGACTCCTGGAAACACCATTGTAATTTGTGTAAGAATAATAGTAAAAAGACTAAATATTATCTTATTATTATTATGAAAATAGTTTTGACCTTCCAGGCCCCCTGAAAGGGTCCCAAGAACCCTAGAGGTCCACAGACCACATTTTGAAAACCATTGTTGTAGATGACTCCCTTTTCAGGGATGCTGGATTGAACTTGTCCTGAAGGTGCAACCCAGGCAAAAGAAGAAAGAAAACCCAAGCATAGGGAACCTGGGCTTTCCTACAGTTCATAGGGGCTTCTAACCAGGCTTAGGAGTCTTGATTCTTTGAACAAGAGAAGTCTCATAAACAGTCATGTGCTGTTGGACTTTCTCCTGTAGCTGTAGAATTCCAAAACAGAAAAGACACTCAAGGGCAGCCCACACGTCATTCTTGCCTTTCTGCAGCTTTCCCTCATTTCTTGGGGATGTGTTCAACTGCACTGTCAACCTCACACATATGCACACCATTCTGGAGATAGGTCATAAACATTTGAACTATATTGGCTCAATAGTAGGGACATTTTGTTTGGCTCCAGACTGTGCTGAACTTTGCCCATTCCAGAAATATCCTGTAAGACATTCCCAAGACACAGAATGATGCAAACCACATTTATCCACTTACCATAGACAAAAATGTGACTAAAAAGCAGGAACTCAAATTCTTCCTGAAAAAAGGAATGGTGTGAACCGTGTTCACAATACAAAACTTGCCTTTCTGCCTTACTTGAAAATAACTTCCCGTCTCTCAAAACAGAATCTTTCAGTGCTGAGAATGATTTTCCTTTAGAATTGATATCAGGGTCACCTCGGTGGCTCAGTCGGTTAAGCATCCAAATTCAGCTCAGGTCATGATCTTATGGTCCGTGGATTCTAGCCCCGTATCGGGCTCTGTGCTGACAGCTCAGAGCCTGGAGCTTGTTTCAGATTCTGTGTCTCCCTCTCTCTCTCTCTGCCCCTCCCCAGCTCGTGCTCTGTCTCTCTCTGTCTCAAAAATAAATAAACGTTAAAAAAAAATTTTTAAATAGAATTGATATCAAATATCACCTCTACTTCTTTGCCCTTAAACAGAGGTTGGAGGATAAGATCTAGCATATGGCATCATTGCTACATTTCAGGATTTTTGCAGATAGTAGCATTAGAAGAAATGGTACTGAAAGCAGTAGTAAAGTATCACCTTGTCTATTCCAGTCTTGGTAGGCAAGGGTTAGCATTTATTTAGTAAATGTTTTGTGCACAGTATTGTATCAGACCCCACGGCAAGATGACAGTGAGCCAACATTTGGCCCATTATCGTTAAGCACTATTCACCTTTCTATTTCATGAGGAAGCTTTCTATCTGTATTAGTTTTCTAGAATAGCCATAGCAAAATACCACAGACTTAGTTGCTTAAACAACAGAAAAATTTATTTGCACGCAGTTCTGGAGACTGAAATTCCAAGATCAAGGTGTCAGCAGGGTTGTATTTTTCGGAGCCTTCTTCCCTTGGCTCATAGATAGCTAGCTGTCTTCTTGTTATGGATTCACATGTTCTTCCCTCTTTGTATGTTTATGTTCTAATCTCTTCTTATAAGGATACCAGTCTGATCAGATTAGGGCTCACCAATATGACCTGTTTTATTTAATTACCTCTTTATATATGCTGTCTCCAAATACAGTCACTTTCTAAGGTACTGAAAGTTAAGGCTTAAACATATGATTTTGGGGGCAGAACACTGTCACTCCTGTTATCCCTTTAGGCTTCCTTAAAATTTTCAATGTGGGCCAAGCAACAAACACATCTACCTTATTCACCTCTAAATCTATAGCACTTAGTAACAATTCTGGGCATGTAGAAATGGTTCACCATATATTTGTTGAAAGTATGAAAGCTTTCCAAGTGTTCACTTGTACATCCACCAGCATTACAAGAACGAAAAACACTAAAACTGAAACATTCTCTTTTGAATTGACTCAGTTCTATAATTTCATAATAACAAATAATAACAACCAAATAATAACAAATAACAAACTTGTATTCTCATACAAATTACCCCAAAGCATTAGACCCCAAAGATTATTACATGATGGAATTATTAAGCCATAAATTATTTTCTTGGTGGTAACAAAATAATTCCATGAAATTACTTAATGTCTTTACCCTTGTTTTAAAGACAAAGAACTAAAACTTTTAAAGTGTCATTTTCAGAATGCGGTTTAGGATTGATTTATGATGCAGCTAACCCAATAAGGTTTAGTTTAAAATGTGTCATGCATGGACTACAGACTTCCATGCTGATAAGTAATTTGTGTGTGAGCTCACACTTTCACAATCCACAGCAGATTGTGCAGATTAAAGGAAAATGTTTTTTGGTCAAAATTTCCCCACATACACTATCACATGATTCAATTTCATATGTAAATGAACTCCTTTAAAGCATAAGTGCTTAAAGCAGGAAATGAAGCAAATCTGGTGTGGGTTTTTTTCTTTCCCTCTCTGTAAATAGAAAAAAAAAAAAAAACCGAATGCTTCTCAAGGCATACAGCAAAGTCAGGACATTTATATCTTCTATTCCATGAACTCATAACATCTGCATCTGCATCTGGAGTTATATGGCCTGTGTATCTAAACTGAAAGTCATCCACACATTGTATCTGGAAAATGATTCATCAAAAGGAAAAGTACTACAAAATGTAGCCGGCTTCTTAAAGGTCATGGAAAAAAAAAAAAAAAAAGCTCTTCCACACTCCACAAAATTGGCCAGAAGTTTAAGATGTCCAGGATTTTTGTCTGCTGATTTTATTCTTCTTAAACACTTACGGAGCTCTAAAATACCTCCATTAAGAGCTGCAGAGAGAACAGGAATAGCAGCATTGTGCTGGCTTCAGTGGGTTGTCCTGAACAGCCTGCAATCTCTTGTGCCACATTCAGGGAAAAGCACAATTTTAGGAAATGCAAACAACCTGGAAACCCACTGACCTACAGATAACCTATTCAGCAACAATGAAAGCTGAAAAAAAAATTTACTTAAAAAAAAGGAAAAGGGAAAAGAAATTTGTTTTTTAAAAAACGCTTCCCTATTTCAGGAGCTGAGTTGATGAAATCTCAGATATTTTGGATCCCAACATTACTGGCTCTGCTCTGGCTTTGCAGCCTTGTTGTGACTGTGCATTAGTAAATAAGTAGCTATGAAGTCAGAGTTCACACTGTGGTTCTGAAGTGCAGGAAACACCCTCAGTACAGCCAGCGCACTGCTTAGGGCAGCAGGGCTCCGGTACCTGGATGAGCGGTGCATTAAATGTCACCTCATATGCACAGAGCCTCATCCCTAAGATGCATTGCTAAAAGCTTAGCCCTTGAGTTAATGACACCAAGAAAACTACTATGAAGATTGCCGGACTTTCCAAGCCAAAACATATTCTTAGAGAAAGAGGACAGCAATACCTCATATGTCCAGATCACAGAGAAACAGATTCAGGAAAAAGAAAGGAAGGAAATTCAGATACCTTGTGGATTTCCCCTAGAATCTTCCTTCTGTTTTAGAGGAAGGTTGATGGCCAGATGACTAGCTATTCATTTGAATTTTATTCCAAACAAAAAGTATTTGAAAATCTTATTTTCACATTCAAATTGCGATAACCTAGAAAGGGAGGAAAGCTTTGATCTTTTGTCAGTTGGTTGGTTGGTTGGTTGATTTTTGTTCTTTTCGCTTTGTCTCTGAAACAGAGGAAATTCTTTCAAAAATAAGAAATTTGGCAAACTTTTATCAAGGTATTAAAAGCAAAATGAGGAAAACAGCCCTGGGTCTTGGAATAACAACCTTGAAAAGCCAGTGTTTTCTCTAAATCAAAATAAGAAAACATAAGAATTTTTTAATGTTTATTTATTTTTGAAAAAGAGAAAAGAGCATGAAGGAAGGGCAGAGAGAGAGGTGGGGACAGAGGATCCAAAGCTGGCTGGCACTGACAGCAGCAAGCCCCATGTGAGGCTCCAACTCATGAGAACTGTGAGATTATGACTTGAGCCAAAGTCGAATGCTTGACCAACTGAGCCATCCAGGTGCCCCGGAAAACATAAGGATTTTTAAACAAAGTCTTTTTATGTAAGAGAGATTGAAGTACAAAAATGAGGATGTCAAGAGAACAGAGAAGACACTAGATGACAATCATTGGTTGTGTCATCAGAAGTCAAATACAGAAACAAAGATAGAGAAGCTGCCTCCAGGCTTTTCACTGTGTGGTGGAAACCCATTGCCAATGACCCCTTACCTTTCTAGGTGGTCATCTATGGAGAAACAAGTGTGGGAGATCTGACCCAACCAGGCAGCCAACCCAAGAACATTCCAACACACTGGGACCAGTGCTGAGTGGAGACCCTAAAGGACTCAGGTGTCCATGGATTCCACCCCCCACTTCTAGTCCTAAACTAGCCTGCCCCATCTGCACCTCACAAAGATGTCGTCTTAAAGGATGGGCCCTTGGGCATACATTTTTTACCTTAAAATGAGGATTAAAGACTATTTCATAATCTTGGAATTGCAAAAGAGACTTTAAATACTATTTTAAATGAGAAACACTATCAAGTTGGATAGGAGAAGAAAGGGGAATTTATGCTCACTCCACAATAAACCAGTGTGTATATTCTAAATGGTTTACATGTGATTATAGGGTGTTTTGTGATCAATACCCTAAAGATATCAATAAGACTCACTTTTATAAACTCAAATTCATCATTCCAACTCTCTTCATCCATTTGCCAACAGGCATCTAGGGTTGGAAAGCCAAGCTTGATGATAGAAAATCTGATGACTTCAGCTCCCTGTGTGCTTTCATTTATTGTTGATTCTAAAAGGGTTTCTCCACTCACAGGTAAGTTATTAGTTTTCAGTCCTAGTTTCTCTGAAACTTTTTCAACCTCACATCCTCTACTTATCTTTCAACTTATATTTTCTTCACTTGTTCAAATAAAATTTCCAAAATATTAGAAGTTCTAGGTTGGGGAAAAACAGCAAACAAGAAAATAGAGGTCATCAGGCTTTGTCAGAGACCTAAGAAACTAGCTCTTGTTCTGTCACTCTCTTAGATTAGGATTACACAGCCTCTCCTAAAAACTGCTTTGCCTCACAACCAAATTGGAAGACATGCACATGCACCAGGTTTTGTGTGAAATATCCTAATAATCCTTGGGGCATAGGGGAGGAAATTACTTGCACCATGAAAAAGTGGCCTCACTGAAGACAGAGGAAAGGCTGGGGAACATTTTATAGTAAGGTTTATAACAGAATGTTTGAGTGGTGAAGGGCTATTTGTGCAGCCTCAGGGTGTACTGCTAATAAAAGTGCTGGCTAAGCTGCTGTTTTTTAAATTCCATAGACCTATGATGTCAGAATTCATTATGCACACAGGGCTATTTACAACCTCATAAACTTGTAGACAAGGAAATTGTTGGTGAAAAAATGGTTTCCAAAGCTAAAATGCAATCATTCATTCATCAGCTCCCTGAGGATCACCAAATCTATCTCCAAGGACTTCTCTTGCTTAAAGCAAAATCCTGTGTTCTGAGTAGTAAAAGCCTTCCTGCTCTGGTTCCATGTTGAATATTTATGCCACATCTGAACCACAGTTGGTCAGGATGTGTATCTCTAGGGGAAAGATGCCCATCCATGTCCTAGTGCCTGCAGCCAGCAGACACACAACATGGCTAAAATGAGAATTGGGAGAGGGAGGAAAGATGAAGGGAAGAGTGGAAAGGGACCAGAGATGGAATACTCATATCTTAGGTCCTACTGGCACGGGGGAATGCAGAGAGCCCCACATCAAAGCCAACTCTTTAAAACTAGGCCTAGACTGACAATACAAGATACAGCACCCAACACTGTGCCTGGCACATAGGTCACAAATGGCAGGATTTTTCTCATTGTTTTATGTTTAATAAGAGTCCATCATATATCTATACCACAATTTCTTTATCTATTCATTTATGATGGACATTTATGCTATTTTGATATCTTGACTATTGCAAATAACGCTGCAATGAGCAAGAGGGTGCATATATCTTTTTGAATACACTTCAAAAAGTGTTTTCATTTTAAGATAGGAATTCCCAGAAGTAGAATTTCTAGATTATATTGTAATTCTATTTTTCATTTTTTTTCAGGAACCTCTATACTGTTTCTCATAGTGGCTGCACCAATTTACATTCTCACCAACAGTGCACAGAGGTTCCCTTTTCCCTACATCCTCACCAACACTTGTTATTTCTAGTCACTTTGATAATAGCCATTCTAACATTGTGAGGTGATACTCACTGTGGTGTTAATTTGCATTTCCCTGGTGATTAGTAATGTAAAGCATACTTTCATGTACCTCTTGGTCATCTGTATGTTTATTTAGAAAAATATTGATTCAAGACTGCCCATTTAAAAAAATTTATTAAGTATAGTTGACACACAATGTTACATTAGTTTCAGGTATACAACATAGTGGTTTGACAAGTTGATACATTATGCTATGCTCACCACAAGTGTAGCTACCATCTGTCACTATACAATGTTATCATAATACCATTGACTATAGTCCCTATGCTGTACTATCTGCCCATTTTTTATTTCAGATTCTTTGGGTTTAGGATTTAGGGTTTTGGTTGGAGTTTGGGGGTTTTGTTTTGTCTTGATGTTGAGTTGTAGAAGTTCTTTATATATTTTGGGTTTTAGCCCTATATCAGACATGATTTGCTAATGTTTTCTACCTTCAGTAGGTTGTCTTTTCATTTTGCCAATGGTTTCCTTTGCTATGCAGAAGATTTTTAGTTTGATATACTCCTACTTACTTACTTTTGCTTCTCTTGCTTTTGCTTTTGGTGTTAGATTAAAAAATTGATTGCCAAGATCTTTGTCAAGGAGTTTACTGCCTATGTTTTCTTATCAGAATTTCATGGTTTCACATCTTATGTTCAAGTCTTTAATCCATTTTTGAGTTAATTTTTGTGTATGCTATATCTTAGTAGTGCAATTTCACTCATTTGCTTGTGGTTGTCCAATTTTCCTAGCACTGTTTATTGAGGACACTGTCCTTTCCACATTGTATATTCTTAGCTCCTTGTCATAAATTAATGACCACATGTTATTGGTTTAAATATGGACTTGATATTTGGCTCCACTGACCTATGTGTCTGTTTTTAAGCCAATACCATAATATTCCAATTACCATACCTTTGTAGTATATTTTGAAATCAGGGAACTTCCATCCAGCTTTGTTCTTCTTTCTCAAGATTGCCTTGACTATCTGGGGTCTTTAAAGTTTCATACAAATATTTTGTTCTATTTCTGTAAAAATGCCATTGGCATTTTGATACAGATTAGATTGAATCTATATAGATTGCTTTGGGTAGATGGACATTTTAACAGTATTAGTTCTTCCAGTCCATAAACATAGAATATCTATCCATTTATTTTTGGCTTCTTCAATCTCTCGAATGAATGCCTTGTAGTTTTTAATATATAGGTCTCTCACTTCCTTGTTTAAATTTATTATAGGTATTTTTTATGTAAATGTGATTGTTTTCTTAATTTCTCTTTCTAAAAATTCATTATTAGTGTAAAGAAATGCAACAGATATTTGCATGTTGATTTTGCATCCTGCAACAGTTACTGAATATGTTTATTAGCTTTCATAGTTTTTGATGGAGTCTTTGGGGTTTTCTGTATATTATATCATGTCATCTGCAAATAATGACAGTTTGACTTCTTCCTTTGCAATTTGGGTCCTTTTATTTTTTACTTCTCTGATTATTGTGGCTAAGACTTCCAATATTACATTGAACAAAAGTGGCAAGAATGGGTATTATCATCTTTTTCCTGATCTTACAGGAAAAGCTTTCAGCTTTTTATCATTGAGCATGATGTTAGCTGTAAGTCTGTCATGTATGACTTTTATTATGTTGAGATACATTCCTTCTATGTCTGCTTTGTTGAGAGTTTTTATTCTAAATGGGTGTTGAATTTGTCAAATGCTTTTTCAAGTCTTTAATCCATCTGTTGAGATGGTCTTATCATTTGTATCAGTCATTTGTTAGTGTGGTGTATTACATTGACTGATTTGCAAAAACTGAACCATCCTTGCATCCCTGAAATAAATCCCACTTGATCATACTGTATGACCCTTTTCTTTTTCTTGATATATGATCCTTTTGATGAATTGTTGAATTTGGCTTGCTAATATTTTGTTTAGAATTTTTGCATCTAAGTTTATCAGGAATGTTGGCCTGTAATTTTTTGTGTGTAGCATCTTTGTTTGGTTTTGGTATCAGTGTAATGTTGGTCTCATAAAATGAATTTGGGAAATTTCCCTCTTTTTCTATTTTTTGGAAGAGTTTCTGAAAGATTGGTGTTAATTCTTCTTTGACTGTTGGGTAAAATTCTTCAGTGAAGCTGTCTGGTCCTAGGCTTTTGTTTGGGGAGAGGCTTTTTATTGTCAATTCAATCTCCTTATTAGTAATCAATCTATTTAGATTTTCTATTTCATCTTTAATCAGTCTTGGTGTTGTATGTTTCTAGGAATTTCTCCATTTCTCCCAGGTTGTCCAATCTGTTGGCATATAATTGTTCATTGTAGTCTCATGATCCTTTGTATTTCTGTTTATTAATTGTAACATCTCCTCTTTCATTTCTCATTTTACTTATTTGAGTCCTCTTTCTTTTCTTCTTTGTGAGCTTAAACAAACATTTCTCTCAGTTTATCATTTCAAAGAACCAGCTCTTAGTTTCATCTTTTCTGTTGTCTTTTTAATTTCTACTTCACTTATTTATGCTCCAGTCTTTATTTCTTACTTTCTATTAACTTTGGGCTTTGTTCATTCTTTTTCTATATCCTTCAGGTGTAAAGTTAGGTTGTTTATTTCAGACTTTCTTGTTTCCTTTTTTAAAAAATTTATTTCTGGGGGCGCCTGGGTGGCTTAGTTGGTTAAGCGTCCAACTTTCGCTTAGGTCATGATCTCGCGGTTCGTGGGTTCGAGCCCCGCGTCGGGCTCTGTGCTGACTGCCAGCTCAGAGCCTGGAGCCTGTTTCAGAGTCTGTCACTCCCTCTCTCTCTGACCCTCCCCTGCTCACACTGTCTCTCTCTCTCTCTCCTAGAAATAAATAAAAAACATTTTTTTAAAAAAAATTATTTCTGAAAGAGAGAGAGACACAGCGTGAGCAGGGGAGGGTCAGAGAAAGAGGGAGACAAAGAATCTGAAGCAGGCTCCAGGCTCTGTGCTAGCTGAGAGCACAGAGCCTGACGCGGAGCTCAAACCCACAAACTGTGAGATCATGACCTGAGCCGAAGTCGGACGCTTTAATCGACTGAGCCACCCAGGTGCCCCAGAGACTTTCTTGTTTCTTGAGGTAAGCATTTATCACTATGAACCCTCCTCTCGGAACTGCTTTTGCTGCATCCCATAAATTTTGTTATGTTACATTTGCTTCAAGTTATTTTTTTAATTTCTCATTTGATTTCTTCTTTGACCCATTGATTTTTCAGTAGCGTGTTGTTTTATCTCCACATATTTGTGAATTTTTTGGTTTTTTTCATATAACTAATTTCTAGTTTCATAGCATTGTAGTTGGAAAAGATACTTAATATTTCAATCCTCTTAAATTTATTAAGACTTGTTTCATGGCCTAACATATGATTTATTCTGGAAAATATTCTATGTGCACTCAAAAAGAATGTGTATTCTGCTGCTTTTGGATGGAATGTTCTATAGATAATCTGTTAAGTCCATCTAGCCTAATGTGTCATTTAAGGCTATTTCCATATTAATTTTCTGTCTGGATGATCTATCCATTGATGCAACAAGATATTAAAATCCCCAACTATTGGAGCACCTGGGTGGCTGAGTTGTTTAAGTATCCAACTCTTGATCCTGAGTCAAGTCATGATCTCACAGTTCATGAGTTTGAGCCCAGCCTCAGGCTATGCACTGTTAGTGTGGAGCCTGCTTGGGATTCTTTTCATCCCTCTCTCTCTGTCCCTCCCCTGCTCATGCTCACTGGCTTTCCATCTCTTCTCTCTCTCTCAAAATAAATAAATTTTATTTTAAAAAGAAAGTACTAACAAAGTAAGTCACAGTGCAGGTAGTAGATATTTGTTATTTGTTGGCTGCCCCTTTGGGATATTTTCTATTGTGTATAACCTTATTGGGTGGTTGCCTATGGATCCAACATCAGGGGAGGGGCTAGAACCTCTTTTATCCCCAGCAACCCAAGTACAGCCATCTTAGTCAGACTCCTCTAATCATTGTCTGTCTCTCAGAACTCTTCATCCTGAGTTAGTGAAGAATTATTAGTTCATAAATTATAAACACTTCAGCTATTTCCTGGTGTGGAGTGTGTGTCTGTGTGTGCATGCATACAGTGGAGTGGGGAGAGGGAAGAGAGGAGGAAAGAGAGAGTATGTGGGTATAACATCAATGTTTTTGTAAGTCCATCAGAAGTTGTGTCTATCTTATTGTTTTCAAAGAAGCATCTTTTGGTTCTGTAAAGGATCTCCATATTGTAGAAGGAGGTTGTCCATTTTATTGGTTTCTGCCATTATCTTTATGATTTTCTTCCTTCTTGAATGTAGAAGATATTTTCCATGTACCCAAATTCATGTCTTGTGAGTTTCCTACATGATGAGTCCTGTGTCCCAAGGTACAAACCAGAAACTCACCTTCCCAAACTCTTTTAGCTAGGCTTCATATTTGGGAATTAGACACTGCCAATCAGACTCACTCATATGAGACTTGGGTTTAAGAAGGAGCAACATGAGAAACCAGGTGCCACACATGGAATGTGGAAACTCTTTTCTAGCCAGAGTGACCTCAGGGGCATTAATTAGTCAAGAAAACCCTGAAGTCCCATGGGTGGTATTAATGGTGCCCAATGGTGATGGTTAAGTACACAGGGTCTTTCCATGGCTGTTTTATGATGGGGTTCAATTTTGTTCTGGTGATGCAGCATCAAAAACTGACTCTTCAGCCCTCCCAAATCAGAGTCTTTAAATATCCTCAATAAGTATATTTTCTGCTGAATCTAGCCGCTGTGAACTCTGGTATTTCTATATAATTCAGACTATGTATTGTTTCTTTGGATTGTTCTACAACTCTTATTCTAGCTTCTTGAATTGAATAATTAGCTTCTTTGCTCTCAATCTTTATTAATTCCTTTTTTTTTAATGCTGAGAGTTTTTTTTTTTACTGAGTCTTTATCTTTTGTGTTAACTTTTTAAAAGTTTATTTATTTTGAGAGAGTGTGTGTGCAACATGCACCTGCACAAGAGGGAGAGAGGCAAAGAGAGAAAATCCCAAGCAGGCTTCACACTGTCAGACATGGGGCAAGGTGAGGATGGGGGTCTTGAACTCTGTGATCATGACTTGGGGCAAAATCAAGAGTCAGGTGCTTAGCTGACCGAGCCACCCATGCACCCCTCAATCTTTCTTAATTTCTGATAATTGGTTTCAAAGCTATAAATGTCCCTGTAGGTAATGCTTTAGCTGCACATAGAGCTCTTTCTGTTATCAGCTCTCAGTATCTCTCAGTATTATGATTTCTCATAAGCTTTTTAACTCAATCATTATTTTATACTTTTAAAAATATATTCCCAAACTTGTTTTTTAAACTATTCTTTTTATGTCCTTGTTAAAAACATCTAAATTTATTGCCTCAGAGTGAGCGAATATGGTTCATAAGATGCTAATTCTTTGTAATTTATTGAGACTTCCTTTGTGGCCCAGAACATGGTCAATTTTTGTGAATGTTCCTTCTGTGCTCAAAAAAAATTTCTATTTTATATTCATTACCAGTGGTTTCCAAATAGAACTTAACTAACAGGCCACACTAGACTCATATGAATCACTGTTTAAAAATAGAGTGCCATAGGGGCGCCTGGGTGGCTTAGTCGGTTAAGCGTCCGACTTTCGCTTAGGTCATGATCTCGCGGTTCGTGGGTTCGGGCCCCGCGTCAGGCTCTGTGCTGACTGCCAGCTCAGAGCCTGGAGCCTGTTTCAGTCTGTGACTCCCTCTCTCTCTGACCCTCCCCTGCTCAAGCTGTCTCTCTCTCTCTCTCCTAGAAATAAATAAAAACATTTTTAAAAAAATTTAAAAATAGAGTGCCATAGACCTCAGTCTAAAATACTGCAAATCTCTAATAAGACCCTTGAATCTGTGTGTGAAGCAGCATCTCAGGTAATTCTAAAATGGTAATTTTAAGAAGCACTCTCTTTTGTTCCTACCCCACAATGCCCCCACATTCAGACAGAATCAGAGATATAATTTCAGACAAATAGAATCCTATAATTTTGAAGAGATTTCATATCTTTTCATGCTACATTTTCCCCACACTCAACATCATCTATTTTAGACTATTCTTTCTTATACTTAGCCTAGATGTTTCACACATGCTTCTATTCTGTATGCATTCCCCCCTCCTTCTTTCATAAAGAACCCAGGTTTCATTTCTTAATCCCAAGGTATAGGTGAGACCCATGAGATCAGGAAAAAGAGTTCCAGGGAGATAGCCTAAGTAGTCCAAATCCATCCCCATGATACTTGCTTAAGATTGGCTTACATGATTAGTGTGTGAATGACACTCTACTGGAGACTATAACTCATCCAGAGAAGAGTATGAGCTCTAAACTAGCCCTAAAAAATGAAGAGGGGAGCACTTTCAACTCACTGTTGGAGGAGAAGATTTTTTCCCAAGCATATCCTTCTGAACACAAACAGTGAAGCCCACAGCATCAGCTAATGCTATCTTACAACTAGAACATAAGCAAGTTCCAGGACAAAGTAAATTCTGGAGCCAGCAGAGTATAAAAACCATTCACTGACTCTTAACACAACCAGTTTCAAAACCTGCCCTACACCAAGATTTCCAGTCACACAAGATAATTCAATTAGTGTACTGGTAAGGATTTCTGTGCCTTGCAGCCTGACACATCCTAACTGATAACACTCTTGGTTCCCTTCCACTGTAGACTAAAAACTCAGTCAACCACTTTTGATTTTCAATGGATCTTTTGCCTAAAGACCATAAGTAAAATCCTTCTTCAGCTTTTTTTTTTTTTACACCAAAATGCTCCCAACACTGTCATCTTTCCACCATGAAAGTCATACTTCATCCCTTAATCAGAGGCATGCCTGACCTATCATTTGAATAGTGCTGAGCTCAGTAAGAATTTCCTCCTATATATCATTTACCTACACTAGTCCAGAAGTCAGACTTCAGTGCCTACAGAAATTAGGATTCATGTGACTCTGTGACTAACATGAAAACAATCAGCATATCTATAAATATATGTCACTAAAGCAGGAGTGCCTCATGGAAAAATTAGGAAAGTCTGGTGGCTGTTAAATTACACTAAGTCATTATATAAGAAAAGTGAATGAAAAAAAAAAGAAAGAAAAAGAATATGTAGTATAGGCCAGGAAAAATATTTTTAAGGGGTGTTACCTGTACTGCCCAACTTGAGATGTCTGAAGTCCAGACATCAATCAAATCTTGATCCTGAAACAATTTCCTGGTCAGAAAGGGATCAGGAATACATTAAGATGAATTCAAGAGACTCAAAACTATACATTGTTCTCACATTACTATGGATTTACACACAATCCATGATATTAGAAAATGAAAAGCAAAAAAAAAAAAAAAAAAGCCACACACACACATTCTCATATTTACCTGCTATAAGCATCTACATTATTTTCCTTTTTAAAATCTCTTAATCTTAAATGCTCATAAAGCACACACATAAAATGGAAAGGACTTCAGGCTCTAATCTTTTCTGAGAGTGCTCCAACTACAGAAATGTTCATAGGTAAAATTTAAAAAAAAGAAATTTATTATATTCTATTTTTGCTGAGCTTATTTGGGCTGATTCCCTCAGCCTGATGCCAACATACACCCTCTATCTACACAAAGCAACCACCTCAGATGGGTGATACTTAAACCTGCCTTTTCAACTGGAAAGTACTCCCTAAGAGAATCTGTCACTCTCTACCCCTTTATTTTGCTTCTTTCTGTCACCAGAGCAGATCCTCAAAGGCGTTCTGTCCCCTTATTCAGAAGAGCATCACAGTCCAAAAAACCTACATAGTCCCTACCTCTCCCAGGCTCCATTCCTAAATCCTATCTGCCCTGTTGGCCTATTTAACTTCCCATACCCATTTTGTTTCAAGACATGTGTCCTGGAAATTTCATTTATATCTTCATTTTTCCAAACAGCCTTTCCATTCCATGGGGGAAGAAAAACTTTTTATGAGCTTCCTCTTTGCTGAATGAACAGTTGACAAATGAAAACTCAGTTTTTCAAATTCTTAACATTTTAACTCCAGAAACTTGAAGAGTAAATTAGGTGAATATCTATCTGATTCATCAAGTAGGTCAGTCTTTTTTAAAGTCAAGAACTAGTCACAGCAGAGTCTCTCATTAGGATTGCTGTGATGGAACACTCCACTAGCATCCTAATGGCTTAGCATGACCTACAAGAGGCAAACAAAAGGAACATTTGCTTTTTCCAAAAAAAGATATTATCCTTCCAGTTGGGAAAATAAAATTCTGAATCTATCCTAGAGTCATGCTAATAGGGAAAGTCAGGTGGATCCCTACAATTAAATAGACAGTAAAATTACTTATAAAACTACGTTGGCCACCAACTGAGACATGAAACCTGAGCTGTGAAAACCAGTAATGAAAAGAAGGAAGAAAAAGAACCAGGATAAAGAAAAACTATTTTGTTCCAGATCGTTTTAAGAGTAAGAGTTTATGTGAATGATTTGTTTAAATGGCTATTAAACTGCTAAGGTGTTTATATATGTAAAATATGCATATTGGAGGAAGTCAGCTGGTAGCTTCACCCTCCTGAGGGAAAATCCATAGTTCATTACCAATCTTTGGTCTACCGCAGAGAAGTCTGCAAACCTCAGGGGCCTGGAATTCTAAAAAGGCCATTCAAGCCTCAGGTGGACTCCGCGTTTCTCCATTTCCCTGTCCTTCCGTTTTTCTTTCCTTCAAAATTTTCTTATAGGATTTACATTTGATGAGGTTCAAGAGGTCACTTCCCCTCTCTCCCTCCCCCTCCTGGTCCGGCAGTGTAGCCTTGTCCAGAAAACGCCGTTAGAGCCAAAGTGCCTCACAGGGGCAGCTCTGCCTGAAGCGTTGTCCCTGGCGTCCCGCGGCCGCTGCGGGGGAAGTTTTCGACCTCGGAGAAGCGGGTCTGCCCTTTTTACTCATGCCTTCCGTCCTGGAGAGGACCATGCCGATCCCAAGCACAGGCCGGCAGCCGAAGAATGGCCATTGATTGTCTGCCTCTTCCAAGCAGTATTTGGAGCCAGATCCTGGACGGAGACGAACCTGGCCAAGCATCATAGAGGGGAAACGTCGAAGGCACCAAAATGAAAATGCTCTCTCCGCTTTCCACCCCCAGCTTCCGAGGCTGTCGCCCTCTGTCTGTGCCCTGCGTTTTCGTTCCACTCTGCCCGGATGGGCACCCTCCCACTTTGGAGTCGCAGGAGCGCACCGCTGCCGAAGGCACCCAGCACCCCCACGCAATCTGGCCGTACTGGGCGAACCGAGTGGCGGGGCCGAGGCACGGAGAAGTAGCCCTATACCCAGTCGGACGTCCGCCACCAGGTCGCCTTCGCAAAGAGCTGGACCCGCCCCAACGCGCCTTAGCGCCGGCTGCTCTTAGAGGCCGCTCGGCCGCCGCGCGCTGCTGCTCCGGGCGTGAGCTTTCGGCCCGAAAGTCCTACCGGGGCCTTTTTGTACTTACTCCCAGCTCCGTTTCTAACTCTTAATTTTTAATCGAATCCCAAAACAAAAACAAAGCCGAAGAGTTTCGTTGGGGCGGGGACACGCGCAGGGTCCCAATTCTCCCTTTGCCCTCGGACCACAGCCGGAAGTCACCCGGAGAAAGCTCTGCGGCCGCGTAGCCGAAACCCGTCCAAGGTCCGAGGAATCCGCGCAGCCAGTTTTGAGGCGGATGTGTGTCGAGCGCTCCCGACGTGCCGCACGCTGTTCTACACGCTTGGCTTGTATTATTTCGTTTAATCCGCCTAGCAACTCTATGGGGGAGCTATTATTATCATCCCAATTACAGAAATGACAAAACTGAAATCCAGAAAAATAAAGTAACTTGCTCAAAGTCAGGTAATTCGTATGTGCAAGGTGTATTGGGGCGGAGAGGGTGGAGCGAGGAGATACACGGGAAAAAAAGTTAAGTGGACTAAAAGCATATACGACCTTAGTATTTCAAACTGCAGGTAACATTTTCAGAGGCAGAACTTTGAGAGCCCAGTGAGGTGGAGTAGGGGTGTCGAGAAGTGGCCCTTTTGTATAGGGCATACAGGAGGGTAGGGACCTACCCTGCTCCCCGGGCGCTGTGGTTACGAGGGACCGCGAGGGTTCTTCGCCTGCCGCTACACCACACAACCCGGCCCAGAGCCTGCGCCTCTTGGAAACGGGAAATTTCCGCCTAAAACAAGCAAACTCCGTGGGCGCTCTACTGGCGGCCCACGTCCGAGAGCAATCTGAGAGGCGCCCTTGCAGCTCAAGAGCAATGAGCGGGAAAGTTTTTGTTCTGCGTTTTCACGCTTTTCTCACGGGATCTCGAAAATCAGAAATTCCTCGAGTGCAAATCAGCTGTTGTTGGCTCGCCCTCCAATGAGCCAACCTAAGTCACACAGATTTGGGCCGCTCGAGAGCTCAACATTATTAAGCGGGCTCTTCCGTGAGGCGGTAGAGACACAGGACTCACTACTACTCGAATGAGCTTCTCTGACAGAGCTCAACAACACACGCGCGCGCGCGTACACACACACACACACACACACACACACACACACACACACACACACCCCGCGCCCAGGCCACAGTGCCCTGTTTGGGCCACCAGGCATTGACCCACCGCACTGAAAGGGCGCGCGTCGGTGCCCGGGTGCTACGAAAGAGTCGGATTCCTCCAGGGGGCTTGCAATCCAGTCTAAGAGAAAAGTTTCCCACTCCCCGAGAGTATTAGCCCTTGACTGTGGAGCCACGCAGCGCCACCCTCAGCCTGAACACACTCAGAAAGCAGAGACCCCAGCCCTCAGAGGCGGACTTACTTAAACTTGTAGACAATGGACCCACCATCATTTCCTTATTAGGGACAAAACTGAGGAGCGTATAAGCGATTGTTCAGGGAAGGAAAGATCTCAAGCATATCTAAAATTTACAAAAGTACTTTAAAACATAACGGCGCTTTTGTTGGATTGGACCAAAAACATCAGTATAAATATGTCTATGTCAAAATGTTAGTGCTTTTACAATTTTTATTTCTTCTTTATAATTATCACAGAAGGCGGCATTGTTTTTAAATTTTTATTATTATTTCCATTTTACAAAAAAAAAAGGTAGGAATTGAAGCTCAGAGACTTACTCAAGGTCATCAGGAGCAGGTGCAATTGTCAAACAAAATCTGAAGACACAAATAAGCATCATGTCAGTATTCATTTGCTCATGGTTGCCCTAAGGGTGAGGGAAATGCTAAGAACAAAGGTAATATTATTTGGGGAACAGGAAAAAGCATGCAAATCAATAACAAATATTTCTGAAATATTTGTGCAGAGTCCTGGTGTGGGCTGGAGGTTGGGGATTACAGACCAACCAGTGCTTCCTGGTCCATCCCCCAGGATCCCTTTCCTCCTCCAGCCTATCCCAAAATCTTCTCACAAGCACTTCCAAACAATATGAAAAATTTTTTCCTGGTCTGGGTAAACCATTTGGAAACTAGTATATGGATAGTATACTATATGGATAAACATATACATACATACATAGGGTTAGATACATTCAAAGCCACATGTGATCTTGTGATAAAATAAATTCTGTATGTGTGATCTGGTGTGCACGTATGGAAGCAGTGTGGAGTTAATTCCCCTTTTCACAGCTTACTGCTAAAGCACACACCCAGCCCCAGTGAGGCTGGGGGAGGGAAAGTTTGTCAACCTCTTGGCAGTTCTAGCAGCCAGGAGAAACTCTAGATATTTGGGGCTGGAAGACATTTGGGAGGAGGGGGAGAATGATGGAGAGTTCTGTTTGTAAGATACACATCCAGAACAATGTTCCAGCCCTATGTCCAACCTCCCCACGGAAGTGTGCTTGTCTGCACCAAAATTTTAGATATGAAAGAGCTAGAACTAGTGTTAAGAAGTAATAAGGCGCACATTTAAAACATGATATCTGGATTTGTCCTAAAATATTTCAGCAAGAAAAAAATAAAAAAAGAAAAATGGAGAAAGTGTGGCAAAATCTTGATAATTGTTATATCTAGGTGATGGGTATTGAAGAGATGGCTTATTGTATAATCTCTCTACTTCTGTGTACTATGAACCTTTTCATTTAAAAAAAAAAAGGGGGTAAAAAGAAAAAGAAAACCTCAATCTTTTCATATAAATAAGTGTGCTTTATTGTATGTAAATCTGGTTTTTAGAATTTTAAAAATAAAAATCAGTTGCAGTAGAAAAACCCAGGTCCTCATGATACCATGTTTCAGAGGAAGGCCAGTGGTTAACATCTTGGGCTCAGAGGAAATCTAGTTTCTTTGGCTTTCTGGAATCCCAAGTCCAGTCTTATTTATCACCTGTCTTTTGTATTAAGACTTCCCCAAAAGGACCTCCAAAAATCCCTTTATCTTGTAGACTTTCACCGGCACAAATTTAGGAAGCTGCCTGGTTTTCTTCAGCCAAAAGAAATGAGAAATAATGAAAGCAAAAAGTTGTATTACTGTCACTGTAGACCCAGAAGAGGAAAAAGAGGTCTTGGAGCCTCTTCACGGATGAGAATGCTAAGGCAGAGGAAAGTGCCGGACACCTTGCTGAACAGCCAACTGGAACTGGTTTCACCAAACGCTAGGTGTCTGTTTTCTACTAGATATCAGGAAAACGCCAGGAGGTCCAGGTGTGTAACTTATAAATGAAGACAGAGCCCTCTTTCCCTTGCTTCAAGAAACCAAAATAGCTGCACTGAATCCTGAATTTCTTCAGCATGGCGTATGCATGTTTGCAACGGAGAGAGCGCACTTCAACAAAGGAGTGCCAAGTATGTGACTTATTTTCTTCTTTAAATGTTAACATGCGGGCTTAGGAAAGACAGAATGTGCCCTAATGTGCCAACCGAGTACGAGGCAGACGATAAGTTTTGAATTAACCTAGGGTCTGGGCCACGGGGCTGCGGAGAGCCCGGACCGCGGTGGCTGCGTCGGAAACCGTGGGCAGGTGAGGGAGAGGGAGCTTCGCTTTTGGAGGCTCGCAGGGCAGCCTCTCCGACCACGATTCCCGAGAGCCTGGCGCCACCCAGCGGAAATGAAAAGAACTTCTGCTTTTCCTGCAGCGGCACCCAAGAAAGGGGAGGCGCAGCCCCCAACACAGCAAAATCCAGGGATTTTTGGAAGGGGAAGGTGACACTCATTTGACGACTCCACAAATCCAAGCCGAGCCTTCCCAGTTCATCCCATTCCCACCAACAATGGCATTCTCACCAGGCCCCGAAAGCATTGTCCCCTTGAACTCCAGGAAGAAAAACACTTTCTCCTAAAATGCAAACTATGGCCACGGAGAAGCTTTTAGTGTTGATGTTCGATACAGAGTAGGGATAAGAGTTTGCCGTGCCGACTACGCGACGGCGGGCACCGGGGAGAGTCAGAGTGGAGGTTGGAGCGGAGGGCGACGAGTGCCGCGTAAATCATTTGGAGAGATTTTTGGCCGGAGTCCCTGTTTCCGAAAGGTTGCGGGATGGTTTGACGTTGATTATATAGCTGCTTTCTTTTCAAGTGCGCGCCCCTCCCCACCGCAGCCCGCCTGGTGTGCGAGGATTGTGTTTGAAAGGGAGGAAGCATTCTTGAAGTGGTGGGTGATGGATTGTCTAAACCCTTCTGGGACGTTTTGGGCGGGGAGGGGGGGTGTTTCAGGCAGCTCATCAATAAAGACCCCCCTGGAGAGGGGAGGGGGCAGCTGGAGAACAGCCCCCACTTACCAGCCTGGAGGAACGAGGCCTGGAAAAGAACACTTGCGGCCAAGAGGGAAGGGTATGAGGGAGTGAGAGAGGGTAAGTGGGCCCCAGGCAGGTGGAAACTTCTTGCCAGGATCCTTCAGCCACGGAAGCCTTTTAGGCTTCACCGCAGGGATGCTACACTGCAGTGTAGGATTCATTGGGAGTAGGGAGGAGTGACAGCAAAAAGGCTGGTGGGCTCCCAACACCAGGGTGTCAGGAGAGCAGGATGCTCCAGAGCCAACATCAGGCCGTTTTGATGCACTAGAGGTCTTCTGTTTCTACAGATTTCTTTTTAAAGCCCCAATCGAAAATCTGCCCATCTCTCTCAAATTGGAGAAGGGAGATTGGGGGTGGGGAGTTAGGATGATCTGGCTCAAGCCATCTCTTGGGTTTCATGGACTCAACACCTAGAACCAAGCCAAGGACAGGAGGCAGCCTCTGATGCTGAAAAGCCCCCTTCCTTCTTATGGGCAGCAGGGTGGTGTAGGCCCCAAACATGGACTACTGAACGCAGATAGGGAAGCGGGGGACCGCTAGCTCCTTAGGAAGCCTCGAAATCTCAAAAGCAAGGCCAGCTTAGAGAGGCAGCTTTAGGGCTTCGACAGGGATGGGAGGCCTCAGCTTTCCCTGAGAGGAAAGCTATCTCTTCTGTTGTCCTTGCACTGGCGAGCACCCGCTCCCCTCGTGCCAGCCTCCCTTTCGCCCTCTGCGGTCCAGGATCCACCAACAAACTGTCCTCCTTCCACGACCAAGGGTCAAGCCGCATCCCAAAACAGGGATCGACTGCCAGGCTGGAGTCTGGGGGCAGAGAGGAGAGTAATGGGGGATGGATGACAAGGAGGGTTCCCGAAAGGCAGCTCCTCCAAGGCGGCGTCTGGGCGCCTGAGGTCCCGAGTCAGGCTCTGGGCGCCGAGCACGTTTTATTTATCCCCACAGAGGATGCTGGAGGACAAAAGAAATATTTGGACGTCAGCGCTGATTTATATTTTTGGAAGAGCTACGTTTCCTTTTCTGAAGAGAAGCAAGCGCGCCCCATATCCTGAGCTCAGCAGGGAGGACAGGAGGGGAGTTTTGATGCTCCAGGAAGTTCATCCATCGTGGCTCGGCGCGCAGGGCCCGGCGCCTGCGGAGTTCGCTGCCCTCGGAGATATTTATTTATTTGGGGGGAGGGGAAGGCAAAGGGAGAGGAGACGAGTCAGACACGTGAAGAAAAACCGACCACGGCTGAGTTGAGACCTCCAGGGCGCCTCCCGACCTGCCGCCCCACAGCGGGCCGGCATAGCTCCTCCGTCTGGGGGCGTTCGAGACACGGCTTTGCGACCTCCCGACGCGCTTGGCTGGTGCATTCCACAGCCTTCCGCGCGCGTCCTCCCACGTTCAGTGCCAGAGGCTAACCTCTCTGGACCCAAGGGCGCCTCCCAGGTGGTCCGGCCCTCCGGCCGGCTGTGCCCAGAGGGCATGGGGCCCAGCCACCTTCCTCTTGAGCCTGTGTAGACAGACAGAAGCAGTGGGCGAGAGGCTTCCCAAAGGCGTTGTGCCACAGAGAAGGAAGGGAGCGGGCTCCGGCTGGAGGCACAGCAAGGTGGGCGCAAGGAAGTGATACCGACCTCAAAATAACCTTAAGGGTACGGCTCCTGAGGCATACCCTGGCTTCAAGTGGGTTTGTCTCATCAACCGGGACTTCCCTCCCAGCACAAGTGAATGCAAAATTTCTATACTGAAGGGCACCAGCGCCCGCCCTTTTTTTTTCTTCCTAGACTGGGAATGTGTGGGACAGGCTTCTCTAATTTTCTTTCGCTGCTGGGAGCCCTCTCTTTCCTGCCCCGTCGTGGGGCGCACTGACTGTGTCTTTTCCAGCACTGCCTCTTTTCTCTCCTTCCTGCAGGCATCAGAACTGCCTTCTAGGAGGAATGGCAATGCCTACATTGGAAACCTTCTTCTCAAGCCCCCCTATAAACGCAGCAGGCTGTGGGAGATACCTAAGGACGGTCCTATGGTCCCCTTGAGCCCTCAAGGTGCCCTGCCTGGTACCAATGCGTAGGGCCTGTGGGCAGATGGGCCCTGCTTCTGGATGCATCCCAAAGTTTTGTCTCCCAACTGAAGGACTCCAGGTCTCGATATCTGAGAAATGCAGAGATAGGAAGAGTAGCAGCCTCCACATGGGACTCTGGTAGATTGGACCCCCTTTTACTTCCTCCTTAAGCACCTCAGACCAGGCCAAGCAAGGTATCAAATCATGCCTACCGCCAGGCTGAGGAGATGGGGGCTATCCGCGGGTCTCTCAGGAAGGTGGCTATAAAAAGTCCTGCCAGGGACAGGCATTTGGAGAGCGGAAGAATCTATCCAAATAAACATTTGGAATTGGGTGGCTGGCGTTTAAGCCCGGAGGTCTGGGGGTTTCTGGGCCGAGGAAGAAGAGCAGACGCTGAGAAGGGTGTAAAAATCCCACTGTTAACCTTCTCCGCCAAGTTCCCCTCTCCTTGGCGCCTTCTCCTGGTCTCCTGGCCGGATTTTCTATTATAAATTAAAGTTTCTAGAGGGGCCTCTGTGGCGTGCAGTCTCGTGGTCTTCCTTCGTTTCCTCAAACAAGCTGACACTCCCTGTGCCTCAGCACTGAGTTTCCACCGTCCCCATCTAGAAAGGCGTCACAGGAGCTAGAGAATCCTCGACACACATTAACCTTGTACCAAAACACAGAGTGAACACAGTGGTCAGTTACAGACTGATTTGGGAAGAGGCTTTGCTCTGGCCGGGCTGACGGAAGGAAGGGAGGGGCAAGCAGAGCTAGAGTGCCCGGAGGAGGAGAGGTCTTGGATGGCGGTAAACAGTGTCGGTGCGGATGCGTCTCTCCGGTGGGTAACTGGTTTAGTCTAAGCCATTTCATGTAAAACCCACGAAGCAGAGGAAGTATGCTAAGAACATAAAATTTAAACCGCAATAATGAAGAGATTTCCTAGAATAAAACGCCGATTACAAAACAAAATCGGAGAAACCCAAGCTTCCCGAAGTTTACATTCCCCAGCGCTGGAGCAGGGGCGGGGCCTTGGGGTTTGGAGCGGGAAAGGAACCCGCAGTCCAGGCGGAGACAGTCAACCAAAGGGGGCCAGAGCACCGAGGATGGACAGACGGCGGTTGCACTCGACGCCGTGTATTTCTGGTTAAGCAAGGAGCAGCCTGGCCTCATGTATGTTCATTTTAACGAACCATAATACCTTTCCTTCCAGTAAGAAAAAATAAATCAAGATTTTTGTTGTTTATAAGGTAATGCAAGTGGGGAAGAGCTCACCACCATAAGAAAGAACTTTGCAGAGAGGGAATGTCCTAAGAAAGGCTATGTTTCAGAGACAACTTTCTTCTTAAACTGTCTGCGAAACAGAAATTCAGATATTCTCACCAGGGATAAAGAATTTGACATGATTTGTTACTGCATGCATTCTTACCCGTAGATCTGTAAAAATCAGTAATTAAAATAAAGTTGAGAGGTTTTGCTGCAATGTGTGGAAGCAGCACTGGATTGGGATCCCAGACCCCCCCCCCCCAGGCCAGCTTTGTCACTTCCCCAGGTGTGACTTGGAGCAAGTGATCTGATCTTTCTGAACCCCAGTCTCCTTACGGCTAAGGAGAGATAACTGTGCTTTGGTCAGTGGGATGGTGACCTATGGAAAGGCTTCTACTTGTGAAGCCTATAAGGAACAAATTCAGGGTTTAGTATTTCTTGACCAGGGGATCCCTATCAGGGGAGGTTTCCATAGGCAAAAGTGGGGTCCCCAAGAAAGAATTTTAGAGAAAAGCCTCTTCCTGCTCAGATAACTAAAGTCACCAACCTCCATCTTTCTGTGGAGTGTAGGGCAGTATTTAGATCCTCAGAGAGAGAAAAAGACTTCAAGCCAGCTGAGCTTCTCCTGGTTGGAGCTGTAACTACAATGCCTACAGGCTTTCCAGGGCCTGTCTAGCCTCCTGTAACACTCTGCAAAGTATAAGTGGTATTTCTTGCGAGTTTGAAGAGTTTAGGTAAAACGGATACCATTGTCATTTCGATTGTATAGGAAAGGGAACCTTTAAAAATCCCTGATATTTTAGACTGCTTGGATTTTGGGGTTTGGCGATTTTTATTCTTCAGTCTTTGGGTCCTAAAACCTTTTAGGGCCTGAGATCCAATGTACATGGAACTTCTAGGTGTGGACAGAGAGGATTCAGCAACAGTGATATTGACTTGCTTGTTGAATTTTCCCAAAATCTGTTGCCCACCATCCCCACTTACAAAATAAGATGATTGCCTTCTTTTTCTTATGCTTCCACCTGGCGAATTCTATTCCCACTACACACACACACACACACACACACACACACTGAAGGCTATGTCAGTGGGGTTCCTTTTAGATACTATCTGTCCTCCTCACTCCAATTTCTGTTGTATTTGATTATTTTTCAGACATTCAAAGCATTGATTTAGTGAGCCTACTATACCATACTTAGTTACTTACATTTAAACTATTCCATGTAAAATGAAAAAAAAGGGAGTAAGAAAAAAAATACCATGAATAAATGGGGATCCACCCCCAAAATATGTTCCCAGGTCACTCAGAAAGAAATTCTTAGAAGTAGAAACAACTGCAAAACCCCTACCCCAACTCAATCAAAACATCCCATCCAGAAAAGACTGACTTGTTTCTTTTTTCTATTGGAAATGAGCGGTAAACTGAGTTCATTTTAGCCATGTTTTCTTAGCTGACTCTCGGCTACAATCAAGCCATTTTCGGACACATTCCCATGTAGGTACCAGGGGTGCTCTGGAGGAAGCTGTCGACGCCTGTTCAGCTAATTTAGGTTTTCTTTGTCTAATTACTGTGGAGCTTAGGGAAAAGGAGCCCGGCTCAGGGCAGTAAACTGACACTCGGTCTCTGTGTGTGGTATCCAGGCAGGGTTTGATGGAAAAAGCCTGCTTCCACTCAACTTCAGGTCACTGTCTGGGGCCAGCCCCAGCCCAGCCCCCAGCTTCCCCCCTCCCACCCCTCCCTCTCCTCAGCTTCTACAGCCCCACCAGCACACTCAGCCAGGAGCAGATTCTCTATTCAGTATCTCTAGGGGCTTAGATAGCTAGTGCCATACCCCTGCCTCAGTTCTGTTCCAAGGCTCTTTGCAGCTGGCCTTTCTCTGGATCCCGGACCAATCTCAGAAACTCTTGTGCCACCCCCCTTTCAGGCCCCCAGCCCACATACTTGCACCTTAGTCCTTTCAGAGTAGACACAGAGGTGTGTCCAGCCCAGGCTTCCATTTGGTCCTCTGGTCTGCAGCACCTCCCTTCTGGGCCTCCCCCATCAGTCCTTGTGTGGCCAGGCCAGCTCCCAGGCCTCAGCTCTCCTCCTCCCACTTCCAGCCCCTGTCCCCGGTCAGACTACATTTCCTTGCACGTGTAATCCAATAACTAACTGTCGGGTCTCATTGGGAGTGATTCCTCCCGAGGGCACATCCTCTCTCCCAGCCTAACTCTTACTTAGGGAAGAATTAGCTACACTGAGGTGGAGTATTCTCCTACATAAGGTAGCTTCGAGATGGAACAGTTTCTTGGTGGATAGTATTGAGACTGAGGATTGTAAATCTAGTGACAGTTACGCCTTCAGGACTGAATATAAACACAGCTATCTCACTCAGTGTCAGCCTTCTTTCTGCATTTCCCCCCCATTTCTTTCTTTCCTTTTTATTCTTTCCTTTTTCTTCTTTTCTTTCAAAATATCAATTGGAAAAAGGAAAGGAAGTGGAAACAAACACAAACATGAATCCTATTCGACTGATTTTCCAGAGTCTCTAAACTTTCGTTGAGTTTTCTCTATCTACACCCCTCTGCTTAGAGTTGCGAAACTGTCCCAAGATTCCTCCTCTGCAGCGACGGCGGGGAGGGCACAGGGGGACTGGGAGAGGGTCTCTGCGGCGCCGCCGCACCTTCTAGCCTCTACTAGCAACTGTTGCGGAGCTTACAGGCCCCGTCAGAAAGAGAGAGGATTGGAACGTTACCTTTGGGCGTGTGACCCCCTGGCGTGTGGCTGAGGGCTGCAATGTCTAAATGAAGTTGACAGATGGTGTCAGTGCGGGCACTGGGGGAAGGCAGCTAAGGAGGCTCCCGGCGGCGGCGGCAGCACCAGCACCAGCACCAGCGGCCGCACCACTCGGCCCAGGATGAGACAGGAGGAGGAGGGAGATGAGGAGGGGGAAGAAAACAGGGTGGGGGTGAGTTGAGGGAGGAGGAGAAAGAGGAGAGGGAAAAGGAGGAGGAGAACGGAGAGAAGAATGGATGGGTCCTCTCTGAGCGGGGTTGGGCGTGGGGTGGGGGGTGGCAGATTTTGGGGATGGGAAGCAGGGGTGCTGTAAGGAGCAAAGAGAAAGATTTCATAAAGTTATAGGTGGTCGAGTTTTGCTGGGGATGGGAGGTCGTCCTAGCAAAATGTCAATTAGTCTGTGGTCCCTGTTTGAAAGAGGGTGGGTAGGTGAGAGGGAAAGTGGCCGAGAGAGGAATTAAAAGGCCGAGGAGAGCCCTGGAGAGAGGGGAGCAAGATAAGAGCCGGAGCCTGCATCCAGGTTGGGAGGGGGGAGGAGTGAGCTCGGAGGCCGAGCGCGCCCTCCCCAAGGCGGCGCGGAGCGTGGAGGGGGCAGGGCGGGGTGGGGGTGGAGGGAGGGAGCGAGGGAGGGAGGGAGGGCGGCCGGGGGGAGGGCGCGGGAGGGAGGAAGTCTGAGAGACAGAGCGAGGAGCGCTCCTGAAGGGAGACGTCGGGCTCGTCCCCGGGGTCCCTGCCGCGGTCCCAGCTCTGGGCGCAGCTGCCCGGCGCCCGGCCGCCTTGGTTCCTCGGGCCCCGAGGCCGTTGCGCAAGACAAGGGCCCGAGGCTCGGGGGAGGGATGCGCCGGGCGTTGCCTCCTGCCCGCCGCCGTCGCTGCCGCCAGAAGCCCCAGCGGAGCTGAGGGAGGCGAAGCCGAAGCGCTGGCTCGCAGTGGCCACCGCTGCAGCCCGGGCGGCGGACTAGGGCGCTCGCCGGGCTTCTGGGCCGACCCCGTTCCGGCGCCTCCACTCCCGGCCCCGGGACCGCCCCCGCGGCCCGGCCTCGCTCCCGGGTCCCAGATGACCACCGAGGGCGGGCCGCCGCCGCCCCCGCCGCGCCCGCCGCCGGCCCCGCTCCGCCGCGCGTGCAGCCCGGCCCCCGGCGCGCTCCAGGCCGCCTTGATGAGCCCGCCGCCCGCCGCCGCCGCCCTGGAGACCACCTCGTCGTCTTCGTCGTCGTCCTCCGCCTCCTGCGCCTCCTCCTCCTCCGCCTCCAACTCGGCCAGCGCCTCCTCGGCCGCCTGCAAGAGCGCGGGCGGCGGCGGCGGCGGCGCGGGCGCGGGGAGCGGGGGCGCCAAGAAGGCGAGCTCGGGGCTGCGGCGGCCGGAGAAGCCTCCCTACTCGTACATCGCGCTCATCGTCATGGCCATACAGAGCTCGCCCAGCAAGCGCCTGACGCTCAGCGAGATCTACCAGTTCCTGCAGGCGCGCTTTCCCTTCTTCCGCGGCGCCTACCAGGGCTGGAAGAACTCGGTGCGCCACAATCTCTCTCTCAACGAGTGTTTCATCAAGCTGCCCAAGGGCCTCGGGCGACCCGGCAAGGGTCACTACTGGACCATCGACCCAGCCAGTGAGTTCATGTTCGAGGAAGGCTCGTTCCGCCGCCGGCCGCGCGGCTTCAGGCGGAAATGCCAGGCGCTCAAGCCCATGTACCATCGCGTAGTGAGCGGTTTGGGCTTCGGGGCCTCGCTGCTGCCGCAGGGCTTCGACTTCCAGGCGCCCCCGTCGGCGCCGCTGGGTTGCCATGGGCAAGGTGGCTACGGAGGCCTCGACATGATGCCCGCGGGCTATGACGCAAGCACCGGCGCCCCGGGCCACGCGCACCCGCACCACCACCATCACCACCACGTCCCGCATATGTCGCCCAACCCGGGCTCCACCTACATGGCCAGTTGCCCTGTGCCCGCCGGGCCTGGGAGCGTCGGCGCGGCTGGAGGTGGCGGCGGAGGGGACTACGGCCCGGACAGCAGCAGCAGCCCAGTGCCCTCGTCCCCAGCCATGGCAAGCGCCATCGAGTGCCACTCTCCCTACACGAGCCCTGCGGCGCACTGGAGCTCGCCCGGCGCCTCGCCTTACCTCAAGCAGCCGCCCTCCCTGACTCCCAGCAGCAACCCCGCGGCCTCTGCAGGCCTGCATTCGAGCATGTCCTCCTACTCGCTGGAGCAGAGCTACCTGCACCAGAACGCCCGCGAGGACCTCTCAGGTAACGCAGTGAGCCTGTAGCCGCCCGCTGGCGGCATCGCCTCGAGGCTCTCGGGCTCCCTGGCTACTGCAACTTCCAGAGAGTCGCCACAGCCTGGGGGCTGAAGACACTGGGACGAGGGGTGCGGGGGAGGGGGACGGGAACCTTATTCATCAGGGGTAGAGTTGAGGTCACCCTCCCCTCTCTCATAGCTTTGCCCAAGAGCTGGGACCCCAGAATATGCACTGGCAGGAGGATGGTGCAAAGTCGCCTGCCTCCCTAGGTTCTCTGGGTGACCCTATGGAGTACAGGTCTCAAGTCTCAGGACCGACGTAGCTTAGAGAGAAAGCATGTTCTTGGGGGAGCCGGGCCAAGGAAATGTATCTGCTTCCCTTTGTGTGTGAGTGTGTTTAGTTTGTTTTGCTATGCTTTCCTCCCAAAGTAAATGTCAGAAAGGGAGATGCTCTGTATGTTGAGGGTGTGGGTGGGGAGGGGTTGCAACTGGGCAGAAGTTGAGAGGAAGGGAAATGAGGGAGGGGCAGATAAGAAAGGAGGGGACACAGGATCTTTCACAGAAGGGGGGTGTTTCTAGTGGGGAGGGGCAACAGCCTGTTGAGGAGTCCCTTGCCTCCCAACACAGAGCACATACCTTGATGATGACAGTCTTTATCCTAGGCCAGGAGGACCTGAGGCCCACATTGTGCCTTTTCTGAGAAATACTTGACTCTTGGACTTCACTTGTGTTGCTGGTGTAAATTATGTTGGTTGAAGATTATGAAAATTTATTGACTTGCCTAAGGCGATGAAAGGTGGGAGGGGTACAGTTGGGGTGGAGGAGAGAATTTGAATATTTAGCCAGGTTTATCGAGACAGTGGAGATAAACTCTCTCACATTAACTAACCCCTCTGAAGCATCCACAGGCTGCGGATTAAAATCAGGCTAATTTGCCCATCAAATGATGCTTTGGCTCACACTTACCTTTCACCCATTTAGAAAATGGCTCACAGGATGATGCATACATATGAATGTTTGTGAAGCAGTGTGCGACAAAAGCTTCAGGGGAAAGCCCAGAAATGGGCAAAAAGACATTGGTTCCCTGGATGGTGAAATTTCCCAAATAGGCCTTTTAAATGCGGGTCTCAGAGGTTAACTAAACAAAGACAGTCTCGGCAGGACCACACGGGAGAGGATTTTAGCCTGACTTAACCCACTGAGAGCAGAGTCTTGTTCAATTTTTATGGGAATTTCAACAAGTAACCAATACAGACGACCTTTCCCTCTCTCTTTTTTTTAATCCCCGGGGACAGGCTGTCACTCACCGCTCACCCCTGGCGGCGCCCACTCTCCCGCTCTCCCACTGCCTCTCTCTCTGCCCTGCCCGCTGCCCTACTAGCATTCTCGTTCTTCTCCAGTCAGGCTCTACTCACTTTAAACCCAGACTCCGAGGTTTCGTAGCTGCAGTGAAACAGTACTCTAAAAATTAAAAACAAAAGAACGAGCGAGAAAGAGACATGATTCTTCTTTGAGACCACCCTCGCCCCTCTCAACACACTGGGGCGCACGCACAAGTCCCAGAAATTCGGGGATGCGGAAACAGAACACTTGGAGAACGAAAACGGCGGGACCCAAGCAGGCCGGCCTCCCGCAGCGGCCTTCCCAGGGAGCCTCGCACGACCTTTGGTCAGAGCTTGGGGATGCTGGGGAGGCCAAAGTTGGGGCCAAAGCTGACCAGGACGCTTTGCTCCCTCCCTTGTCTTCTGGGTTTCGTCCCTTTCTTCCCCACCCCCTCCCACCCTAATTGGCAACCTCCAGTCGACGAGAGGTGGGGGCTCAGCAGGAGCAGATTGGGTTCGAGGGCGCCTGGTTAGGAGTGCGCCGCCTGCGCGGCCGCGGGTCATCGAAAGACTACGGTCCAGTGAGGAGCCCGGAGGCAGAACAGGGCCGAGACTTTGTGACAAAAAGGTTTTCCCCGGCAGATGCGCGCGCGCGCGCGCGCGCGCGCACACACACACACACACACACACACACAGCACACCCGTTAGGGTCCGAGGTCCCAGTCCAGACGGGCGGCCAAGGCCCGCCTGCTAAGGGAGGCCCCGTACTCCCCGTTAAGTACTGTGAGCCTCTCAAGAAGGAGCTAGAAACCCCTCTCAAGAAGGGTTTTTATCTCTCTGGTCACATCAAAGAGCTGACGATGGTCAGCGGCCTTCGGTGGTAAGCATGAACTGTAGGCCTGGGTCCCGCTATTTTGAGATCGTAAAACTGGCACCGAGAAGTGCTGTAACGTGATGGGTGAAGGCACCTGTGTGCGGAGAGCAACAAAGATACACCAGAGCGCATGGACCTATTGCTGCTTTACGAGAGCAGGGCGGCGCGCCTTTGGCGACAGTAGGTGTTACCGGGCAACAAACGTAGCCCAAGTTAAGGACCGCTTAGCAGCCTGGTGGCTCCATGAGCCCTGGGTTGCTGCCAGGCCAAGGCGGTGAGAGCAGGGCGCGAGCGCTGCGGGCGGGCGAGAACGGTTTTCACGCACTTAAAAATCGAATCCGGCCCGGCACCAACGTGTGATTTATGGTGCCATAAGACTCTGGCTCAGAGGCCTAATCCAGCCTGGCGCGGAAAGAGACCCGATCCGGGAGAAGTCCGGGCCCTGGCGCGCTGCGGACACGGCCGGCCAGTGCGCCCCGGGGCCGGGAGGCGCCGAGAAAGCAAAAGCAAAAGTCGGCAGTGGGTTGGCGCCCAGAGGCCGGGCTCAGGGCCTGGGCAGAGGAGCGGCCCGGGAGGAGAGGACTGAGAGCTTTCTCGGTCCTCTACCATCCCGGAACTATCTTAGGGGCTGCCCGCGCCGCCTGACGCCTAGGTCCGCTGCTGAGCGCTTATAGAAGGGCATTATCTTCTCCCTGGAGTCCGGGCTTCTCTAGAGGAAGCCTGAGACTTTCAGGACCTACTAAGACCTGTACTTTCTTTCCAGGGCCTTTGTCTTGCAAAGGGATTGTTTTCTGTCACGTCCTTTTGGCACATGGAATAATCCCTGCTGTGACCTGCTACTCTAACTGGGCCAGTTAGTTGGGAAATCAGACAGGAGGCTCAAAACAAGAAGTGGGGGCGATAGTGGTGTTTCTGGAGCTGGGGGCTTGGCCTCTGCAGCTGGGGCTCTGGCAGCAAGGGCCAGGAGCCCTGCGTTTAAGAACCCCCACAGAGAGCGTGGGTCAAGTGGTCCCAGTGCTGGTGCTCCCTATGCGATTAAAGCTGTCGTGAGACTCGAGAAATAATACGGGAATTCAGGCACAGTAGAACTCTGCTGAGAGGAAGATCGTGATCTTTGTTTGCGGGTACATCAAAACAAAACAGTGATTGCACATAGTGATTGCAGAGTCCTCCGCAGACTCAGTTTGAAACTTTGAGAAACTTCTAGAGATTGGGTTTGCCTGACCAGTTTTATAACAATAGACAAAAAGACACACCAACCCCTTTCTTAGCCTGAATCAAAATAAGGCATGAGCTAAGTTAAAATTTAAAAAGTAATATGTCCCATCCTCAGCTGGATGGCTGTTTCTGAAGTTTTTCTTTTCTTTCTTCTTTCAGTGGGACTGCCTCGATACCAGCATCACTCTACCCCGGTGTGCGACCGAAAAGATTTTGTCCTCAACTTTAATGGCATTTCTTCTTTCCATCCCTCTGCAAGCGGGCCATATTATCACCATCACCACCACCAAAGCGTCTGCCAGGATATTAAGCCCTGTGTCATGTGAATGGAAGGAGGGAGGCCATGCCAAGGCCGCTCTCTGCTCTCTGACTCCAACGGGCAGAAGGAACTGAGGTGGACTCCCACAGTATGCACGGAGCTAGCAGTAAGTAGCACAACAGTCACTTAGCCAGAACCCCCAGGCCAGCGCTGTTCACGAATACTTGTCTACCATTGGTAGGACAGCCCCTGGTAAAATAATGCCCCTCATACAAATATGTGCAGGCTCCCAGTGAGAAGGAGAGCCAACTGCGAACTCAACTTCTTAGCGGAGATGGTAAAAAGTTACCACATGAAAAACATAAACATGTAACTCTGGGATCTTCATTACCTTCCGTAATCAGGGTCTGAAAAACGCAAGTTGTGTGTATGTGTTTTTCTTTGTCTATGAAAATTTTTGTGCTTTTCAAAAAGGCAGTGCTAAGCACAAGACTTCAAGAAAGCCTCATCTTGTTGCCTAGCCAAGTAAGAAAGTTCTGTTTCAACAAACACTAAGTTTGGATACAGGTGCCAAAGAACATTATTAAGAAAGTATTTAGAAACAATGTGTCTAGTTTAAGAAAGTGGTTTTCAGTATTGAGACAATACAACGTTTTTTTTACAAGGTTGTTTTCTACCACCATATTTTAAAGATATTTTTATGATTTTCGTGTATACTCACACTTTGCTTGTATTTTAAAAGAAGGATATATTTGCACTTATGTATACTTTTACAGTTTGCCAAACTATTTTGATGTAAAATTTTTTTTCAATAAAATATATATAACAAATAGCTGTTTTAGGGATCTATTTCCTCCACGGGTGTCCTGGGATCACCAGGTTCTCTTCTCTGCCAGCCGGCAATGCAACTCTACACTGTGGGGTGGTTTTTTTTTTTTTTTTTCCCCTCCAAGTTGTATAATTGACATTGTGTGGGGTCTGTGCCTTGAGTAACACAGGCCAGGTTCTGATTGTGGGTCTTCTCAGGAGAGAAAGAGAAGAAGGAACTTCTTCTGTTCTTTCTTTCCTTCACCCAAGCTCTTTCTGGCTAAACAAAAACCAGAAGGTGAAAGGAACTTAAAAGAAAACGAGGCAAGATAATGAAAGCAAGAGTCTGATTTGAGGAAACCAAGTTTCATGCCCCTTTTGTTCTCTTTTCTGTGGCCAAGGAGAGTTTTGCCTTTTGCTCTTTCCTCTTCCTCACTAGCAAGGAGTGACAGGGCAAAGTGGAAAGTCACCACCTAGAGCTGGGCTGATTCTGGGCTCCTGTGAGCTAGGTGGAGGCAAGTAAGGAGTAGTGTCCAAAGAATAGGACCAGCTTCCCCTTTTCAAGTCAGAGTTTTGTTGATTACATTTTTTGTGGGTGATGGTCAGATCCTGAAGTGTCCAGAGGCAGATGCAGAGGTAATAGACAGTCTGTGAGCATTAAGATCTTTTAATTTCTTTAATTTCAGAGTAACAGAAGCAGGTACTCATCCTCAAAAAGGTGTTCTGTGACTGCTGTCTGTCCCTATTCCCAATTCAGAGACTGGCCAACCCTGCTTAGCAGGAGCACTCTCAATCCCCACACATCTCTCCCCTTAGTCCCTTGTCCCCTATGCTCTCCTTCCTTTTAAAAAGGGATCTCCTTTCGGGATATCCTTCAGAGCCCCTTTTCCTTGTTGGCTGTCCAAGGTTCCCCAATCATGAATGCTACAGGCAGGGCTGGTAAAGCTCTGGATTAAAAAGAGAGAAAATAGGCCAACTAGGCTGCAGGACCTCCTTCTTAACAGCCCACCCTCCTCTGACAAGTCCTTCCAAATCACGGACAGCTTCGATAACAGCAGTAGGGCTGTTCTCAACCCATGATCAAGCTGTGGGCTTTCTTTCCCAAATTGGGGCTGGTGTTCTTTGTTTTGTTTTTGCTTTTGCTTTTGAAAACTTACCTTTGTTTCTCATTCCCTAAAAGGTCTTTCTCCCAATCAGTCACCAGGCACTTAATACCACTCAGTAGATATCTCACACAGAAGATTTTTGTATTCCAAGCAAATTTAAGTCCAAAGACAGTCTCATTAGTAAAACATCTTGTTTTCAAAAATCTTAACCATCTTCCTAATCCTTAGGTTTCCTTTCTATATTTTCCAAAATTAAGCAGTGATTTAAACATGCTTTTTGTGTCTACATTATCATATTTGCAGTTAAATAGGGCTTTCCCCCCCCCTTTTATACTGAACTACACAAGGGCCTGCTATAAATTATGAAGTCAGTTTCAGAGTTTGCTCCGACCACAGTGCTGTGTTTACATTCCTTCCAAGGCAGCCGGCATGGTCGTAATTTATATCCTAAACACTTGAACGTAACTTGTTTATACAGAGAATGACAAGACCTCAAAGACAAAAACGTTGAGTCTCTCCGAGGTGACTGCTTTGGAAAGGCTAGCACGCCCCCTTGTGGCACAAGGAGACCCAGACACGCAGTGATTCATGGTTATTTCAAGCTGTGGAAGAACTTGACCCATTTTATGGTACTTTTCCACATCCCTATAATGTGGGGATGTTGATTCTATTTACAGATGTGTACTAGGTCATGGTTAACAGGGTTAGACCCACGTTTTCTGACTTCGGTTCATTTCACTTTTTTTTTTTTTAAGTAGGCTCTATACCCAGTTTTGGGCTTGAACTCATGACCCTGAGATCAAGAGTCCCATACTCTAGCCAAGCTGCCCCCATTTCACTTTTTTTAAAATTTTTTTAATGTTTTATTTATTTCTAGGAGAGAGAGAGAGACAGCGTGAGCAGGGGAGGGTCAGAGAGAGAGGGAAACACAGACTCCGAAACAGGCTCCAGGCTCTGAGCTGGCAGTCAGCACAGAGCCCGACGCGGGGCTCGAACCCACGAACCGCGAGATCATGACCCAAGCGAAAGTCGGACGCTTAACCGACTAAGCCACCCAGGCGCCCCCCCATTTCACATCTTTTAAACTCAACATCACATATAAGAACTTCACATCGGTGTTGCAGACACAGGCACAAGGGCAATCTTCACTTAGAGGGCCCACCCCCAGGTTCTGACTGGGGAGTGAGCTCGAAAGTTTATACTCCTAATAAGTTCCCAGGTGATGCTGATGATGTTTGTCCAGGGGCCACACTTTAAAAACCAGAGGTCTGGATAAGCAGTCTCACTTACAGATATTTTATAGGTTAAGCAAAGATCTAAAAGCGTTGTGGTTTTTTAAAATAGTCTGTCCACCCAGATATCTCTGTGATTGATTACTGGGGAAGTGCAAGGTTTAATTTTGAAAATAGAAACCTGCCCATTTTTATCCAAAGTACTGAGGCCTCTTATTTTGTTCTAGTAAACTTTGCAAAGAAAAGTCAGGTAGAATCACTAAAGTCTACCTGCCTCAGTAGAGGAGTAAGTCTAGGTACTTACACATACCAAGATGTTGGAATTCTCCAAATGGAAGGATGTCATGATTGGAGTAAGCAGGGAAGGAAATCCTTAATAAGTTATAAAATCTTTTAAGGATGAACACAGAAAAGACAAAGAAAAGAAGCTGTGATCTCCATAAGAAGTAGTGATTCCTAGATACAAATGGGTCAGCAGAATCATGCGTGGGCAGAGAGAAGAGAGAGACAGAGAGATGAAGAGAGAGGGAAGGGGAAAATAAGAGGGTAAGAAATGGGGCTGGGGGAAGAAGGAGAGAGAGGGGGAAGGAAAGAGAGGGAAGAAGGGAGGGAAGAAGACAGAGAGAAAAGAGAGAGACGAGAGATATCTAGAAAGGAGGAGTCTCTGAAAAATATTTCATGAGTCCCTGTCCCAAAGCTAGCAAAGCAGCCTTTGAAGTTGGACTGCCATCCTCAGAGGCAACTATTATCTCTCCAAGCGTGCAATGCCAAGACATTGACTGAAAGGGTCATGTACTTGTTTTACTTGGCTTCTGCCTGGATTCTGGGAAAGTAAGTGAATCCTCTAGTTGTGCATGCTCAAGTTTTCTGAACTGCTGCAGCAACTTCTAGAGAATTTATGGAGAATAATTATTTACATTTTAGAAAGTAGAAGTCTGATTTCAGGGAAAAAATTTCAGGTGCACAGTATATATATGCCACTGTATGGTATTACTTGGAATTAGCACCTCCTTCCTAAAGGAAAAACTCTCTTGTGGATTCATATATACCTAATTACTGTTCATCATGGCGATTAATTCAAAACAGAAACCAACTTATTTAGAATGGAAATATATTTTAATATATTTTATCAGAACGGAAATACAGTTTACCAAACCTGCCTCTATGAAACACTATCTGAGCAAGGAAAAACACCACAGATGTAGACATTGGTCCAGAAAGGGCCACAGCACATGGGTGTCAAGATCATTTGGGAAAAAATGAAAGTCCTGGAAGTTCTTTTGGAGTTCAGGATGCCCTGAGTCCACAGCAATCCAACTGATAAATATTCAGCTCTCCAGTTCCTAGGGGACATGTCCAACCCAGTGCCGATTCGCCAGTCCTCTTGGCATAGTGTGTGCAGGAAAGAGAGAGAGGAGTTCTGAGAATAGTGTGGAGGCTGTATCCTCAATAACATTCCTGCCCCCCCAAAATATCAGTCATATCCTATTTTTCTAGCTTGGGAGTTTCTGTCCTACAAATGGAAAGAGACCCAGGGAGCCTCAGCCAGAGCAAGGCAGTGGCTCAGGCCCCCAGACTGCACCATGCCACCTCTGAGAACTGGCAGAACACCTCCAGCATCACAAACTGCTTTGAATTAGATAGGGTTTGACCTCAGAGTGTGGGGAAAGGAAGACCTCCTCCCTCTCCTGGTGATCAGTGGGATGCTTTTCATGTGCCACTCCCTGAAAGCAATCCCTCATCTACAGAGAAAATAATTAATCCTCCATCACTGGGGGCTCTGGCTATTGTCATTTGGACTTTATCTAGGACTTTTCACTCCCATTTCCTAAGCACTTCTCCATGGTGCCCCTCTCATGGTCTGTTAGTCTGTCTTTGTCATCCTCACTTTGTTTTATTATATAGAAGATGGAGACAAGGCCTAGGAAGAGCATCTGGCAGTGGGTGATGAGGCAGTTGGTGTGTGTCCCCTTCACTGGAGGCAGGGGGGCACTGTCTACATGAACTCATGTCATCCAAGTTCCCTTAATCTGTTCACCTCAGCACTAAGCAGTCTGAAGCATCAGTAAATCATGAATGGATGAGCCACAGAATGATGTATGCCAATGACTAGTCTTCAAGATGAAGGAGAGAAACTGCTATTAGGAAAGAATCACTTTACTGGATTGAAATACTAGTTGCTAGGTAACTAGGCCAGCACTTAGTGTCTAATAGAGATTCCAAAGATGTCAAATCAGCTAACATGCTCCCATGTTGGGGGCCAGCAATTACTTGAAAAGACATTTGCACATTCCACAGTGGGTCACAGCTCAAGTGCCTGGTGGAGGGACACAAGGAACTTTGAAAAACATTCATAGCCATTCCATCGCCCACCCAGCCAGCTGAGTTGGCTCCTAAAGAGGGGGGCCTGGGACACAAGGTTCTCAAAATTTCCCCATGGTGCTTTTACTCTTCTGGCCAAGATTGATGAGCACAAATGAAGATTACCTTGTTTACATTTTACAGAAATCTTTGTGGAAGGTGTTATCAACACAATCTTGCTGGTTTGCAGATGAGAAAAGGCCAGCCTAGCCATTTAGCTGGTGTCCACACTGGCTCCTCTGTCTGTAAAGCACATGTCCTACAGCTTTGGCAAATCAGATACCCAACCTTGTCCCACACAGTCACATAGAATCTCTGAGTGGGACTGAAGCCTCAGGAGTCTTGAAAACTCCCCAGGTGAAGCCCTAACTCTATCTTCCTGCACACTGGGCTGAATGGCAGGTCTGGCCTCAGATCCTTCCTTTGTGTTGAGGGCAGACCTATAGGGAAGGAAAGCACAGCTCAGCATGGCCACATTCAGCATGGGTGTAACTTCACAGTAATCACTTACTAAGATTCTTCCCCAGGAGAAAAGTTGAGTTGGGGAAAAACATACAGTGTAAGGGCATGGGCATTGGGTTGGGGGAGTAGACACTGGAAAGGACAAACAAGGAATGCTGGAGCCCTTAACCCTCTCTTAAGGCTACTGGAACTGGCCAACTGTGGCTGTGCTGAATCGCAGCATCACTCAGCATGTCACTGCAATTAGGACATCTGAGTGATAAAACAGGGTCTTACCTGCCCAGGGCTTCCTACAGGGCAGTTGTCAATATTGTAATTGGATGGTGATGATGACGGTAATGATGTGCAGTCCCCAGCCCCTGTGCACTAAGACTAGTAGTCCAGCCATAGTGTCAGATAGGAGACAACCCTCTCCATGACTGGAAGCCAAATGCATCAGAGCTGTTGCTTAAAGAAAACACACATGGGCAGACATGCACACAAACACAGACACTCACAGACACATGAACACATGAACACAGACACACAATCTTCTATTCAGTTGTGATTTAGCTCTAAGTAAGGAAAAGCTGACATTTTATCACACCTGCCATCTTTCCAAATCTCCAAGTTGACTGAAACTGTGTAATAGTCACCTTCTGAGGTTTCTTTTTGCTAATGGCAGGACTTTCCCATTATTTAATTCCAGAAGTGTAAAGAACAGCCCGTTTTAAATTAAATGGTTATTTTCGTTTTCAAAGACCAAACTGAGCCTTGTCCCAGTCATAGACAAAGCTGAAACCAGGGCATGGTACAAAGTTGTCCAAGGTATGCACAATACTTCCCAGAGAAGCACAACAACATATGGCTATTTATGGCATGGTGCTTGAAGGGTGCTTTGGTTGCTCCTCCAAGTGGTGAGGTCCTAGTGGGCTCTGCTTCTGTCAGCCTCTGAACACTGGATGTCTCCTTACAATGGTAAGAACAGGAAGGGTAAGCAAGAAAGATAGCCTCTTCCTTTTGGATGGTCCCTTCTTTATAAGCAAGTCCCAAGTCTCTGGAGGAGCCAGATACGTGACCAGCAGGAAGTTCTCAACTAGAATGAATCAACCAATGAATGTCTGACCCAGGAGCACACAGCTTTGATTCTTCACTAGCAGAGAGATAGACAAATGAATGCCCGTGAACAGTCCACTCTAAGCTGTAGGGGTGAAACCCTGTTTTTTATCATGACCAGAAAATATCTCTTGCAGAGAGTACATACACTAAAGAAAATGTCTCTCCAAATAGCATACCCTATTCACTGAGCATAGGGGTGTATGAAGAGCAGAGATGTCAGAAGCAGGCAGAGCTGGGTTCTCTGAAATCTTAGCTCCACCACTTACTGCATTACTTCAGTTCCTGGTGCCTCAGTTTTCTAAACTAAGCAAGGGGGATACAGATACCAACCTTAAATATTGATGGGGTTATTAAAAGGCTACAAAGCAGTTAGTTCCTGGCATAATGTAGGTGGTAAAGATACAGTTCCTCAGTTTTCTACAAGCATAGAAGCAGAGCATGGTAAAGCTGCAAAAGACTTGATGTCATTTTATGTATAAACTGAGTCCCAACTAAGTCTTAAATGGAGGAGAAATGTTGCTATTATCAGAGTATGCAGACAGAGAAATTGAGCACAGGATAGTTTTAAGTATTATAAGTATTATTTTACTAAGGCTACCATAACAAAGTACCACAAATTGGGTGAATTAAGCAATAAGAGGTTTTATCTTCTTCCCCTCTCAGTCTTGGAAGCCAAAAGTCCAAAATCAAGGTGTTGGCAGGTTTGGGTTCTTCTAAAGCCTCTCACCTTGGCTTGTAGGTGGCTGTCTCTGCCCTGAGTCTTCATGTCATCTGTATGTCTGTCTCTGGGCCCCAAATTCGCCTTTATATAAAGACACCAGTCATGTTGGATTGGCACCCACCTTAATCACCTCACTTTAACTTGACTACCTCTGTAAAGACCCTATCTCCAAATAAGGTCAATAGGAGTTAAGACTCTAACATGTCTTTTTTGGGGGAGCACAATTCAACCCATAACAAATATAAACAAGCTCACAGCTGAACACAAATACACTTGACTTATTAAGGTCCCCAACCCAGGGCCTTCTCCACTGCCCAAGACAATTTAGAATAAGCAAACTCTCTGAAGAATGCTCATGATAGCTGAGCCACTGAAGCAGGCCTTCTTTGCTCCATCTATTTCCTTTAGTGTTGAGTGGCTTGGAGCTAGATTTTGTTTCCTTCAGCTAGAAAACACTCTATAGTCAGCAAGTAAGAGAGCCTTAGTCGCTGACTTGTCTGTATTCTCTTGGGCAAAACCTCCAGAGTACTCAGACATGGGTCCTACAAGGATCACACCTCCCAAAAGAGAAAAAAAAACAGGAAAATGATTTTTTCCCTTTTTGAATGGGGAAGAGGTAGTATTATGAACACAGTATTATAAACATTGAGTGTTAGGAGAAACAGCTCTCTTTGGGGTTACTGGATACTCAGGTTCTCCACTGACCAGCATGCATAATCTATCAGTCCTTAAAATAGTCTTACAGTATTTGCATTACTAAGTCCATTTCCTAGATAAGCAAACTCATTCACCAGTACAGAGCTAGTTACTGGGAGGGCTGAACCCCCAACCTGAATCTGTCTGCCTGCACATGTCTGAATTGGGCATTAGGAAAGGAAGGGATGACAGCTGCAGTCAAATAGGCATGTCCAGCATTCCAGGGTGTCTGCAGCATCCACCCTAGCAACTCATGAGATGTGGAGGCATTTGTCCAAGGAGCTCATAAGTTGCATAAGGCACAGTCCACACTATAGCAGATATCTCCCATCCTCATCCCACATGAAGGAACAGATGCCTGATGAGGCCAGGCAAAGGCAGTCGAGCTTCCAGGACTCCTCCCCTTTTTCCTAAGGGCCCAAGTGAGAGAGAAGCATCACCACAACCCTCAGACCTCACAACATGGGTGGTTGCATGGTTCTCCAGGATCCCATGCTGAGCAACCTGATCTGCTCTCAGACTAACTTCCCACCTTGGGTATAGCTGGTTCTGCCCAAGAGAAGGCAGAACTCCCATTCCTGCAGAGAGGTGAGTTGGGAGGTGTGTTCCAGTCTGGAAAGGGACTTCAGGGAAGCATGGAGAAGAAGAAAGCCATCCCTCAATGTCTAGGATGAGTCTGACCTGGACTCTGATGTAAGGATTCAAAATCTACTCCCACAAGGTCATTCCTACCAATCTGTCCTCCAGTGAACTGAAAGTCACCTGCAGGCTTGAGGGGCACAAGATCTGCCCTCAGAGGGAGTCTGGGAAGCAGGAGGGAAGCTCAGCACTTTCTGGGATTGCAGTTTCCCCATCCTCCCTTCTCCTGATGGCTGTTTCTCAAACCATAGTGGAGGCTGACTCACTGAGGGATTTTAATTTGGAAAACAAGATTACAAAAGAAAGAAAGAAACCATGATTCTATTAACAATTGTATGCAGAACAAGACCAAAGTTACAACTTTCATTTTTTTCCCTCCAAATTCAGTGCTGACATTAGATGAGGCTTTCCAGAATTTCAATGCAGTCTCTATTCTCACGGAACAAGAGGCAACTTGGAGAGAAGCAGAAGGTTTGGTTCTAGGACTTTTATTTCCTTTAATGTCACAGCCCAGATGAAAATGGGAAACCTGATTTAACTGTTGGGGGCAGGAGAGAGCTTGAAGAGCCTTTTTAGAAGGAACCAGGGCACAGGGATATTGTGAGTAAAAGGTATGGAAAACCTGAAAGCAACCATTGGAGAAAAAGAACTGATAGGCATGTTCAAATCCTCAAGGCCACCCTAGCATGTTATTTTGGATCCTGGAAGAAGGGTGGGAGATCGGAACCTTCATCCAACTGTGACTTGAAGACCACCCTGCATTCTTGCCTCTGCAGTTTTTAAAAGCAGCCCTTGCATCTCGGGGCAGAAGCCCAATGCGGGATGGGCGGCAAGCTTTGTTGTCCTGTCTTCCTGCCAGTCCTCTTCCGAGCCCTGGAGCTGCCTCTGTCATTGCCTTGTTTGATATTTTCAAATCTGGCCTGAGGCAGATGATGGGGCCACAGGAGGAGAATCCTTCAGGGTGTCTTGTTTGGTTTGGAAATATTTAAATGTCTGCTGCATTTCCTCGGAGAAGGGAAATGGAAAGAGGAAACGTCAGGGCCTGTGGGAGAGCCCTGCACTCTGGCCACAGCCCTGCAGGGACCCCAGCTCCTCTGGCCCTGACCTGGGACTGAATCCCGGGGGCCCCCTCCCTCCACTTCCACCCGGAGTACCATGAGAAACTCAAGACAGTCCAGACATTCCCCACAACCTGTTTACAGTCAAGTGACTCAGCCCGTCACTCTTTTAAAGCCAATGTAGCAATTGTCCATGATTACAGAAACCTTCTTGGCTCCTGGAAAAATCGCCAACACATTATTAACCTCCACCATGAGACACATGTTTTCCATAGATTTAACTGCTAGTGGCCACCGCAGATGAACATAGCCTTTTAGAATGAAGAGCGTGTAATTAAGACATAATCTATTCTGCTTTGTAATATATGAAGCAGTAAATGGCTACAAAGATTGATTAAATTCTTCAGCTTCCCTTTGGCACATAAGCACCTTCAAAGCTGTTGGAACCCCGTGTGCTCTAGCGGCAGCAATGACCATCACCACTTTACAACCTATGGGGAGTATGGACTTACCCGCAAAATGCCTATCTCTTCTTGGAATTCTGGGACCATAATCGGGGTCGATTTGTGATTTACACTAACTCCCATCTTTGGAACACAGCTAGATTGACAGAAGAACGTGGGAAAGCAGGATATGATACTGATTAACTGATACAGAGTGAGCTTTGCTCAGTCAAAATATTGATGGAGGCAAGGACTTGTGGTAAAAGGAGATTTGATTGTGTAAACACACAGCTCACCATCGAAGCTTCCTGCATCAGGCACATTGCCTGCCTTTCAGGGATAAAAAGCACAGCATGGTTTTTTTCATGTTGTCAGGAGTTTTCTGAGGTCTGCCTTTGACAGGTTAAAAAACTGAACACTTTTTACTTAGTACCACTCCACATGAGGGAAAATCCAATCATTTTATGTTGCTCTGTGCAGAGAGTCAAAGTGGCTTGAGGCTGATAGTCCAAGTATATGGATCTGCCCCATATTGGCAATTTAGAGTCTGCATGAAGGTTCTTGCCAGGGAATCTAACCTTAATCTCTGCCATTCAAGTCTTATCAAATGCTAGTTTTTAAGAAATAGCATTCATGAGAGATTACCAAAGATATGCAGTCCATCTATTTTACATTCCATCCTAAGTGCCCCGGCCCCGGCCCCGCAGAGAACCAAGGATTTAGGAAAGAACTTCTGACTCGAATAGAGTTGCCCTGGTGAGTGGCACTTGAGCGATAGGCTGAAGCCCACAATGAGGGACATTAGAGCAAACAGCTATTTCATTTTCTCTAGTGTATTACTGGGAAGGTTGTTAAGGGCACTTTCTGTTCCTTCTGGACATCCTGTAAACATCCATTTGCTTCTAACCTATGAACTTCAATTCATATAAGTGATCACATCTAATTCTTAGCTCTGGTCACAGAAAACTTTCTGAACTTGACCCCCACCCTCTCACACTCACCCCCAACAATGCTAGAGCTTTCCTTGGTATGCTTCTTACATGCTGGCCCTACGTGCCTTCCCTCGCCCCCGACTTCCTCTCTTCTGTTAAATACATCTCTGCAAGCCGCCTAAACCTTTTTCTCTTTTGCTCCCTCCTTATCTTGGAATGCTTTTGTTTCACTTTTTAGTTTTTTTATTTGTTATTTTATGTTATGAATTTTATTCAATTCTTTAACAACCAAATGCACACCACAGACAGGCAATAGGGCCACTAGCTAGAAATAGAAAACTAAACTTTCCTCCTTTCACTGTCCCTCCATGGCAGAAGCAGTCATTAGCTTCCACCTCTGTGTGTCTCAGAGATAGCCTACACATATACAAGAATATATATGTGAATGAATTTAATGTCCTCATTATAATTTCAATAGGTACTGAAAGTAGGTAAAATTTTTTCCAACTTTCCAGTTGGTTATTTCCTTTTTATTCTTATGCACTTACTGATAAGACCTCAGAGGTCCTGATGAAAAAAAGCTGTGAATTTCCTTAAACACACACACACACACACACACACACACACACACACACACACACACTCACGAACTGCTTTTTTAGTGTGTAGAAATGGGTAAAAGTTTTTCTGCCTGAACTGTTGCTCAAGCAAGATTCAAAATCTAGTGGGGCACCTGGGTGGCTCATTCGGTTGGGCGTCCGACTTCAGCTGAGGTCATGATCTCACAGTTCGAGGGTTCAAGCCCCATGTGCGGCTCTGTGCTGACAGCTAGCTCAGAGCCTGGAGCCTGTTTCACATACTGTGTCTCCCCCTCTCTCTGACTCTCCACTGCTCACACACTCTCTCTCTCTCTCAGAAATAAATAAAACATTAAAAACAATTTTTTAAAAAATGATTCAAAATCTAGAAAGAGAGGAAAGGAGCAGGAAATCAAGGAATTCCAGCTGCTGTTGTAATCTACTGCAGGTGAAGGCAGATCACAAAAGTGCTTCCACCTCTGAAAGCTTAGTTAGGTTTCCAGCACTAGCAGAAGAGGTACAAGGACATTTGCAGCCTGCTGTGTCCCCTTGGGATGCTGGCTTTCATCCTCAGGGACCAGACCAGAATAGTGAAGAGATCTGTGTAGCTGCTTGTGTCCATGTGGTCCAAGGGGAATGCTCTATGGGAGGGAAACCTCAAGTCATTGGTTTTGGAACTTCAAACACGATCTTGTGGCTTTGGGTTTTCTTACAAGAATCAGAAAAGTAAATACACTTTATTTATATGTAGATGCAGAAACCATCGAACTGCATTATAAAATGGCAATCTCCGGAGGGTGTGGGGGGTGTAGCAATAACCCCCTCTCTGTGCTCAGCAGCTGCTGGGAGGAGCTCTGAGTCATGCAGTTACCATTCAGGTGAGCTGGGGCAACATTCCTCACTCTACCCTCTTAGAAAATAACAAACAAATCTGCTCAGGATTGAGGAGAAAGAGCTCCAAGGTGGACCATGTAGCCTCCGAGGTCCCAGGCAACTTGACTGTCTCCAAGTGGAGACAGGACACTGTTCTAACTGTTGTGCTTTAGTAAAAACAGATGCTCCTGTGCAGATGCTGACTTGGGGGTATGTAAGGGGAAGTATGAAAAGAGCCCAAAGGAGCACCTGGTGGCTCAGTTGGTTAAGCGCCCAACTTTGGATTTGGTTATGATCTTGTGGTTCCTGAGTTTGAGCCCCATATCGGGCTATTTGCTGTCAGCACAGAGCCCGCTTTCGATCCCCTGTCCCTTCTCTCTGCCCCTCCCCCACTCTTTCTTGCCCTCCTCTCAAAATAAATAAACTTTTAAAGAAGAGCCCCAGCACCTATAATATAGCAGTTAGTTTATATTTATTACCTCAGTTTGTCCCGTTAGCCTTATGAGACAGACCTCCTGTTATTTTAATAAAAGGACATGAAGTTAACACTGATAAAGTGACCCTCACAAGGCCATAGGGTGAGATATTAGAGAGACAGAAGAGGAAACCTGGCTCTGTGCTTTGGTTTTGAAGGTTGCCCATTGCCCTATGGCATCCAAAGAAGGAACACACTTTTTCTGACTTAGGAGTCCTTTCTGAGATCTTTGAAGACAAAAATGTGAACCCTTCTGGCAAAATCCAAAGATCCCAGAAGGTTACTGCAGTCATTCTCAAACAGGGACAATTTGGGGACCCAAGGGACAGTAGACCATCTTTGAAGATAATTTTGGTTGTCGCAGTGCAGGGGAGGGTAGTTGGTACTGTTGTCTAGTGAGTAGAGGCCAGGGATGCTTCAAAACATCTTGTGCATACAGGACTGGCCCCTATAACAAGGAATTGTTTGCCTCAACATATCATACAGATTGACAGAAGCTGAGAAATTCTGGTCTATTGGTATAAAAAAGTCAATCAAACCTTGTAACTGATTCAACATTTTTTAAGAAGTATTATAGATCTTTGTTGTTGTTGTTTGTTTATTTATTTGGAGAGAGAGAGGAAGAGGGAGAGAGATTGGAAGAGCGAGAATACCAAGCAGAGTCCAGGCTGTCAGTACAGAGCCTCCCTGGGTGCTTGATCTCATGAACCATGAGATCATTACCTGGGCTGAAATCAAGAGTCAGAGTCTCAATGGACTGAGGCACCCAGGATGTCCCAGAAGTGTTATAGATCTTTAAGGAGAACATTCTTCTTTGTAACCACATTGTATCCTCCTAATTGAATGTTCTGTGTCTTTGGGTGAATGGTGTTAGCTCTTATCATTGAAGATCTCATTGCCCAAATAAGTGTGTTCTCAATAAAATCTACCTAAATAAACATCCCCTGTTTTGCTACAAATTTATACAATATAATGAAGGTGAGGCTTCACAAGAATATGGATGCTAACAAGACAGGATCCACACTATACGGCAAGAGAAAGGATGGGATACTTCAGCAAAACCAGAGGACACTTTTTAAAAGTATAACTGACATGCAATTTTATGTTAGTTTCAAGTGTACAACATAATGATTTGATGTTTACATACCTTATGAAATGATCACCATTATTAGTCTAGTTACCATCTGTCACTATAGAAAATGTTTACAGTATTGTTGACTATATTCCCTATGCTATACTTTATACCCCCATATCTTTTATACATCCCCATATGCTTCATAGCTAGAAGACTGTACCTCTTAATCCCCTTCAATTATTTTGCCCATCCCGATTGACTCAAGCAATAACCACTTTGTGTTTTGTATTTGAGTCTGTTTCTGCTTGACGGTTTTTATTCATTCATTTTGCTTTTTGGATTCCACATATAAGTGAAATCATATGGTATTTGTCTTTATCAGACTTATTTCACCTTTATCCATATTGTTATAGATGGCAAGATTTCATTCTTTTTTATGGCTGAGTAATATTCTTCTGTGTGTGTGTGTGTGTGAGTGTGAGTGTGTGTGTGTGAATTTCTGGATCATATGGTAGTTCCATTTTTAATTTTTTAAGGAAACTCCATACCTTTTTCCATAGTGGCTGTACCAGTTTACAATCTGACCAACAGTGCCTGAGGGTTCCCTTTTCCCCACATTATTACCAACATTTGTTATTTTTGTCTTTTTGATAATAGTCATTCTAAAAGGTGTGAGGTGATATCTTGTTATGGTTTTCATTTGGTCCTCTGCTCATTTAGGTTTTAAATAATGAGTCATATGAGTTTTCAACAGATTTTGAATGTTAATCCTTTATCAGATATATTATTTAAAAGTATCTTCTACCATTCACTAGTTGCCTTTTTGTTTTGTTCATGATTTCCTTCACTGCTTAGAAACTTTTTAGTCAGAGTGCTTCTTGTGCATGAAGCATATTGACTTTGAACACATCAAAACCTCAAATGATAACAATTTTTAGTGACTCTTGATGAAATGATTCTCCCAGAGTTCCCTGAGTTTATCATGGATTTTAACATAACTTCGGTGGCAGCTAGTTTATCATCATTTCACATCTATCTCAGACACAGATGCATTTCCGACAGAACAAACCCGCAGAGGACTCAAGCGGAGTCCAACACAATGATGGCTCATCCTCCCCCAGATGAAAAAGGAGATGTTTGTAACGTGGCTGCTTCCCCGCCTCTTCACTCCAGGGCATTCCTACATCTGGCAATACTAGCAACCACAAGTCAAACACAGAATAACTCAACTAGCTAACAAAGAGATGATCAAGAAGGCCTTTGACAATCTAAATTGCTATCATTTTGCTTCTCTTCCTACTTTTCCATTTTAAAATTTTTATTAATTCTGGAAGCACCATTTGACTAAGAAGAATATACACAGATTAATTCTTAAACTGATAACCTAAGTTCCTCAAAATCTATTGGTTTTCATTCATTGCTGTAACCAAAAAATTGAAATATTATTAACATTTGGGGGGCGCCTGGGTGGCTTAGTCGATTAAGCGTCCGACTTTCGCTTAGGTCATGATCTCGCGGTTCGTGGGTTCGAGCCCCGCGTCGGGCCCTGTGCTGACTGCCAGCTCAGAGCCTGGAGGCTGTTTCAGTCTGTGACTCCCTCTCTCTCTGACCCTCTCCTGCTCACGCTGTCTCTCTCTCTCTCCTAGAAATAAATAAAACTTTAAAAAAAAAAAAAAAGAAATATTATTAACATTTGGAAAAAAGAAAACAAATCGTCTATAATCCCACATTTCCAGAAATGTAAACAACAGACACAGAGGGAGCAAGAAGGGTAGAAATGGACCCACAGACTGCAGCAGGCATGACCTGTGAAAAGCCATACTCAGCTGTAGCCAGTAATGGAGAAATAGGGTATGTTGATTTTCCACAAACCCAGAGTACTATGTAAAATCTCTCAATTTTTAAATATTGACTCATAAATTTTAGGCTCTGTGCCAGCTAAACAAAACACATCTGCAGGTTAAAATTCAAATAACAGGCTACCAGTTTGAAATCTTTGGTATATAATTTTGCACCCAAACAAGGGTGAACAGAAGAAACTGGCGTGAGTTTATATATCTTTGCAACTGTAATAATCAGAACACATTTGAAAGAATATTCTCAACAATATTAATGGGGGTTAGGCCTCTGAACTTGACAAAATATTGAAATATTAATGAAGCAAAAGCAAGATGTTGGTGAAACTCCTTATTTTTACCAGTGAAACATGTCTTGGTCCACCACAGTTGCATGTATATAATTTAGAACTCATCTTTACTGAGAGAAATCTACTAGTAATGTAAGTGTGTAACAAGTGAGGATGGAACTGGGAAGATTCTTGGACAAGCAATGAAGTCACTATAATACCATAGAGCCAGGGTTCCTGGTGCCAACACATGTGGAAGAAATACTTTTGGAGGATTATTAAATTATTAACAATATGAAAAAGTTCATTTTCAATGCTTAATCCAAATGACTTAATTTGTAGTCCATGTCATAAGTGAATGTAACTGTGGTTACATTCACATGCACTCCTGTAAAAAGATTTCCATCTTTATAGTAAGGGGGAAAAGATTGGTCATTTCAAGCACCGACAACAGAAGGTATCCACTATAACCTGGAAATATGAGTTATTTATTCATAAGTCGAGTTCACTCAAGTGCTGATGTTTATCTACTGATTACTCTTGTAGAATCCTAGACCCTTAGAATTATAGAGATAAACAAAATTGACATCGTCCCTGCCCTCATAAAGCACATGGCCTGGTAGAGGAGACATATAATAAAACAAGTACCTAAATGGCCATAGAATTGTAAAAAAGTGGTAAGTACAGTGAAGGTATTTAGCAGTCTATGCAGAAATGCCCAGTGTCCTATCTTGTGTAAGCAATCTGGAAATCAATGGGGGAAGAAACGACAACGAACTCACAGCCCCATAGTTTTGTGATTTGCATCCAATCCACAAACCCAAAATTCTTGCCTGAAGCTATTAAAGGCATAACAGTTCTTTAAGGGGAAAACCTTGAAGGTATGAAGGTGAAAAATATTATGTGAATGACTTAGAGGCTGTCATTAAAATTATACCATCGTACCTCTGAAACAATTACCATGGTGAGACAGAACTAGGATACCCTAATCAAATGCTATCAGGAATGATCATTATTCACAGCAATAACTTGCACATTGAGGGTGATAAGGCAGAATCACTCTTGCTTATGACCCTGGTAAACCCAAATGTAGACTGGTATTTTACTGCTAGTCTCTGAAGGAGACCATCCCCCACCCCTAGAATAACTCTAGGTTGAGGAAACCTTGATCCAACCCCCAGACGATTTATTAAGTATTTGTTTTTCTGAGGCAATTTCCTCTTGAGCTTATGACCCACCATCACCAAAAATGATTTGCTATTGAAGACATACAGACAACCAACCCTTGACTGTAAAACAGGAGTTTCACCAAACAAAGATTTATTTTTGCTTCCTGCTGTGCAGGCTTTGAGTCAGGGGTTGTCCATGAGGTGCTGCAGAGTGTGAGACAAGCAAAGTGCCCTAAGACCAACTCCAGATGTGAGAAGAACTAAAATTCAAAGTTCTTTCTACAATTCCCTTCCATCTATTTTATGAATGGAGGTGAGAATCAGACTGTGTGGTTTTCACAGGCAACACTGATCTTAAATAAGAATCTAGCTATGCTTCCTCCCTCAGCTGTTTGATTGCCAATCACAATATCGTTCTAGCAAGGGGCCAGAAAACATACAAATTACCACTTCTTGCTGCTCCTTCTCAAGACTCACAGTCCATCTGATGGAACAAGAAGACTGAGCATAAAACACTGACAGTTGCCATCATTGATTCACATGCACATATCTACAGTGTGTAAATTCTTTCCATGAAGCTGCATGGAGGCGGCATCTGCAGTGGGAATACCAAAGACTTGACTGTCCTTATTCCCTCATCAGTACAATGGGGGTAAAACATGTTTTGTGAAGATTAAATAAAATCATTCAGGTCAAATGTTTCAAAAATATCCTGGCACATAGTAAATGCTGAATAAGTTTAGATATGATTGTGATTTCCTGCTTACCTGTCACTGGCTAGTCATTTAACATTTCTGGGCCTCTCCTCCTAAAAAGCAGAAGTTGGGCCAGATGATATTTAAATTTCTTCTGGGCTTTAAAACTCAATATCAGAAAACAAGAGCCTGTTTCAATGGCTTTCAGAACAGAAATCTCTTGAAATCCCAAGAAAGGATCTCAAGTTCCAGAATAAAATCAGGGAGTATGGTACAAACAACCTCATGCAAATGCCAAGATTTGTTACAACCTCAGACTCAAGTGGGGTCTTAAAGCATCTTGGCTCATACAGGTAATAAAAAGTGTCTACCAGGCAAGAAAAAAAAATGAACTTACAAGTTGTCACATTTAAATAGATAATAATTTTTGTCTCCATAATAGCTACTATTCTCTAACATTTATATGGGCTCCAATAGTAGGAGTTTTATATACATATTCTTTCCATTGAATTCATCAGGTAGATTTTTATAGGTAAGGAAACAAGTCTCAGAATGGGCAAGTAACTTGTCCTAGGACACAGAGCTGTTATCTCCATTTTCACTGGTGCAGCCTGGACTTGCACCCAAGTCTATGAGGCTTTGAAGTCTACTCTCTTTTCAGCATGTTATGTGCCTCACATATTTATTGAACATTTTTACAGGAGGGACTTTTATTAACGTGCATGAAACAACAATAATCTGGCCACCGTCATCAGCTGGCCTCAGGGAATGCGTGTGGGTGGGGGGATGCTCAGAAATGGCATGATCTGAATGTTCTCATTGGACTAGGTCAGAGAGGCAGCCAGGGTCAGCAGGGAGATGCAGTTTTGGGGGTCCATTGCTGTAAACAGGGAGGCCGTTGATGCTGACTATACAGTGAAGAAAAGCCACTCTCAAATTTCTACCCCATGTGGCTTCTCATGGTTGGAAAAAACCAAGCCTGCCAATATCATCCACCACCAAAGAGAAAGGAGCCCTGAGGCCTTGGAAGATGGACCACCCGTGAGAAGTCTAATCAGGATCAGGCTTCCCAGCACTGAGGAGGACGGGGTGCATCGCGATGAGAAAGTCACCACCGTGAAATGCCTTCCAAACCTCCCCTCTATGCAAAGCCCAAGTCAACCACTAGAGCAGGGAGAGGGCTGTCTGAGGGCATTCTACCCAGGTTTTACCCCAGCTGCACTCAGGGAACCTCACCGAAGGCACGAAGCATGGTGTCTTCTCTTCACTCAATATCCAGCTTTCCTTCTCAGACACTCAGCTTTCAGCTCTGCACCACCATTACTCATTCTCCCAGGCCAGAGTCATCATTCGGGTTTTCTACAAACACCTAAACGATCGTTAGAGAGCACCAAGTCTGTAGTTGATACTGCTTCCACCCAAAGGCAGGTGTTAGCTGCTGGTTTTTATAGATGAGCTAAGTGAGGCTCAGAGAAGTTATTGATCTGTGCATGGCCACAGAGCAAGTCTGTGGTAGAATTAGGCTTCTAGGCCATGTTCTGCAGTGTCACCAAGGAAGAACAGATATAAACACATGAAAAGCCAAATGATTAAAAAAAAAAAAAAAAGACAATACAAAAGCAAAGCTATGCTGGAGGTTTGACCCAGTGCTTCTCTGAAATGTATGTGAAGCTAAGTAAGCATCCAGTATCAGATGAGATTTGGGGACTGGAGTAGCAATAGGGCCATTTTGAAGGGTTTGCTTTTCAGAAAAGGTCGTCATCTTACTCATTGCTCTTTCTTATCACTGTTGGTCCTATGGACAGCCTTCTAGGGCTTCTTCCAATTCTCAACAATGCTCTCTGATGCTCAAGGACCCAGCACTGCTGCCTTCTATGGGGGCCTCTACCATTTCACTCTCCATACCCCTGCACCATCTACCTCATTATTGTCACTTCTCACTCTTTGGTCACCAGCCTCCTCTCTTTCCTCATGTTCATCTCCACCTCCATCCTTGCATGAATATTTCCTCTTGAATATTTCCTTCATCAGCCCCAAGTGTCCATGTGGCAGTTAAGTTTCATTTTCTATGTGTCATGCATCACACAGGTTAGCATGTGAATGCTTCCTAATGATTTTTCCCATGTCAGTTTGGTCTCAGCTAGCCTGCAAAGCAAGCTGATGGCAGAGAACATATCTTACATTGTAAAGATGCTTCCCTACATCACTCAGTGTCTAGTAACTACTCAGGCCATTGCATGAAACTACTTTAAGCTAATTTCTACCAAATTCCTTCCCCACACAAAACTTATTAGCAAGTCTCTTTGAGTTTGCTATAAGCTTGGTGAGGTTCCCACTGTCTTTGCTTTAGGACACTGAGTAAATACACTATATGGTAGGTATATTCTGAGACCAAGTTGACAGCACCCTGGCTGCAGATCAGCCCACTTTCTGGTGAGATCAAGAAACAGAACCCTCCATGAGAGTGGGGGCATGGGGACACAGAGCCACCTAGAGGCTAGAACAAAGGTACTCCCTCAAAGTGTCAGCCTCTGGATTCACCTTATACTCATAGTCCTTTGTTTCATGCCTTATAGTCCTTCCAGTTAATATGTATCTTGATCACCACTCATTAACTCAGTATTATTAATTTTAATTTATGTTTTTTCTAAATAACAGGCTCTTGAGTACATATTCAAATGATATCATTTGAAAGGCGTGCCTGCTTCTAGAATAAGGGTTGGCAAATTTTTTTCTGTAAAAGGCCCAATAGTAAGCATTTTAGCTTTGCAAGACATATGGTCTCTGTCGCAACTACCCAATTCTAACACTGGCAAAGAAAAGCAGCCTTACGTAATATGTAAATGAGTGGCATGGTTGTGTTCCAATAAAACGTTAATTACAAGAGTGAGTTGTCGTTTACCCACCTCTACCCTGGAGTGGATTCTTGAGTGGGATCCTTCAATTGTGGCCTGCTGATTAGGACACTTCAAATATTAACTAACTGTCCATCAGACATAGTTTTCAGGTATATATGCCCACATATTACAACATAAATAGTGACATATATGAAGGATATAACAGTATGATAACAATAGTCACCATACTTAGGCTATCAAAAGCTAACACCTAGTGAGCATTTGCCATATGCTCTGGAAGGCACTTTAGAGTATTTATTGTTTCAAGCCATACAAATCATCTAAAATAAGCACTACTATTATTACTCTTATTTTATAGATGAGAAAGCTGAAGCTCAAGAGAGGAGAGGACAACTGACTAACCAGTGTTGTAAGAGGGGTCATATGAGACAGATGGGCTCCAGAATCCATGCTCAGGCTGCTTCAAAATGGAAGATTAAAGACTAGGACCTGATTCTCTGCTCCACCACACAGCAGCTGCATGACTCTAGGCACAGCATGCTAACCCTCAGCTTCCTTATCTTCAAAATGGGGATGATTACCCTTTTGGGGAAACTTTTGAGTGTATTATTTAATATGTGTGAGAATGACCATCACAGAGCCAGGCAGCTGGTGCAAGGTACAAGCTAACTGAAATGAAATTAAGAGTTTTATGAAGTATGACACTCAATGGCTTAGTATATCACAGAGGTGTGTAACCATCACCATAATCAATTTCAGAGCATTGATATCACCCCAGACAGAAACCTTGTATCCATTGACAGTGATTCTTCATTCCACCCCAAAACTCCTACTCCAGCCCTAGGCAGCCAGTAATCTAGTTTCTGTCTCTATGGATTTGTCTATTCTGGACTATTTAATATAAATGGAATCATACTAAAAAAGAATTTTGTGTCTGTTTTCTCTTAGCATAATATTTTCAAGATTAGTGTATGTTGCATTGTGTATTGGTACTTCTTTCATTTATTGCTGAATAATATTTCATTGTGTCTATAAATAAATACTATATTTATTTACCTATTCATCAGTTGTTGGACATTTGAATTATTTGCTAATAACAATGCTGCTATGAATATTCATGTATAGGATTTTTCGTCAGCACACATTTTTATTTCTCTTGAGTATATACTTCGGAGTGGAATTTCTGGGTCATGTGGTTACTCTATGGCTAACTTTTTAGGGAACAGTCGAAAGGCTTTCAAAGGAGGCTGCACCATGTTACATTCTCACCAGCGGTGTGTGAAGTTCCAATTTCTCCACATCCTTGTCAACACTGGTTATCATCTGTATATTGATTATAGCCATCCTATGGGGTGTGAAGTGGTATGTCATTGTGCTTTTGACCTGCATTTCCCTGTTAGCTGATGATGTTGAGCTCTTTTCATGAGCTTATTGGATATTGGTATATCTTCTTTAGCAAGTGCCAATTCAGGTCCTTTGTCCATTTCTAATTGGATAATCTTATTATTAAGTTATTTTTTTAATATATTTTGGCTATAAGATCCTTATCAAATACATGGTTTGAATATAGTTTCTCTTATTCTGTGGGTTGTCTATTCACTTTCTTGAAGTTATGGTTTGCAGCACAAAAGTTTTATTTATTTTTTTTAAATGTTTTATTTCTTTCTGAGAGAGAGAGAGAAACAGTGTGAGCAGGGGAGGGTCAGAGAGAGAGGGAGACACACAATCTGAAACAGGCTTCAGGCTCTGAGCTTGGTGTCAGCACAGAGCCTGAGGGGGCTCAGACCCACGAACCGTGACATCATGACCTGAGCCAAAGTCCGCCACCCAACCGACTGAGCCACCCAGGCATCCCTGAACAAAAGTTTTAAATTGTAATGAAGGTTAATTTATATATTTTACCATTTCTCATTTGTGCTTTTGGTGTCATGTCTAAAAAGGTTTTGCCTAACCCAAAGATGAAAGTCTTCTAAAGATTTTATCATTTTAGCTCATTTAGTTCTTTGATCCATTTTGACTTTATTTTTGTATATAGTATGAAGTAGGGGAGTTTAACCTCAAACTTTTAAAAAAAATTTTAAAAATGTTTTATTTATTTCTGAGAGAGAGAGAGACAGTGTGAGCAGGGGAGGGTCAGAGAGAGAGGGAGACACAGAATCTGAAGCAGGCTCCAGGCTCTGAGCTGTCAGCACAGAGCCCAACGCGGGGCTCGAACCCACAACTGTGAGATCATGACCTGAGCCGAAGTCGGACACTTAACCGACTGAGCCACCTAGGCGCCCCCTAACCTCAATCTTTTGCACCATTCAATAAACAAGGCTATTCTTTCCCTCATCAAATTGTCTTGGCATCCTTGTTAAAAATCAGTTGCCACAAATGTAAGGGTTGAGTTCTGGATTCTCAGCTCTGTTCTGTTGATCTACATGGTTGTCCTTATACTAGTACCACACTGCTTTGATTATCACAGCTTTCTACTAAGTTTTGAAATCAGGAAATGTGAATCCTGCAACTTTGTTCTTACTTTTCAAGACTGTTTGACTATCCTAAGTCAGGCCTTGCATTTCCATATGAATTTTAGGATCAGTTTGTCAATTTCTGTAACAAAGCTGACTGGTATGAATTGCATTTAATCTGTAGTTCAACTTGGAGAGTATTGTCACCTTAACAATATCCAGTCTTTCAACCCAGGTACATGGGATGTCTTTCCAGATTTAGATCTTTTTCAATTCCTTTCAACAATATATCGAAGTTTTCAGACACAAATATTCCATTTCGTTTGTTAAATTTGTTTTTGAGTATTGCATGCTCTTAGAAATGAAACTTTTATTAATCTCATTTTCAGATTAATTGCTAGTTTGTAGCAATACAATTGACTTTTGCATATTCTACTCTATAACATTGTCTGAATTTTAGTTTTTAAAAGGAGACCAAAGGGAAAAAATTGTCATATCAGGAGGCTAGGAGTAATTTCATTTTTATAGATGAAGAAAGAAGAGCTACTGGGAAGAATAATTTGGCACCAATTCCTCCCACGCTGAGGTAGCTCTAATGCAGCAGGACAGTTAGGAAATTCATTCATTTGTTTATTTATTAAACAGTACCTACTATAAGCCTATCTTCCTGGGTTTAATTTCCAGCTCTGTCGCTGGGCAGTTACTGAACCTGCCCTTGATTCAGTTCCCTCATCTATAAAATGGGTAGAATAGGAGAGAGGGCAAGATGGCAGAGAAGTAAGGAGCTCCGTACTTGCACTCGTGCCCATACATCACACAGAAAAGATCTGAAGCCATTGGAAACCTTACAAAACCTGAGAGATTGGGAGAAAAAGGACGCAGAATCCACTGAGAGAGCCTTCTAATGTGAGTGCGAACTGGGGAAGATAAAATCGGGCCGGGATCGGAGACTCCAGGGTGGGAGGCTATCCCCCTCTACCCTCTACGGGGAGTGAGAGGGGAAAAGGAGAGAGTCCGGAACAGAAAAACCTCTGCTCGAGGGCGAAAAACCTCCGCTCGGTGCATAGAAAAACCGTACTTGCCAAATACCTGCACACCAGGTCCCCTCACACCAACTGGTCCTTGGGGGGGGGGGGGGG